>NC_077232.1:46119093-46141593 GCF_027887165.1 Monodelphis domestica | reverse complement strand
CTTTGTCCAGGATGGCACTGTGTGTTTATAAAGTGGCCTGGTCTTCCTATAGAATATAGGAGCTCGATTAAAATCCACTAATGACCGGAACCCTCGTTTTCATTCCACACCTGACAAACCAAACTCCTCAGAAAGGCAGCCAGGTAACCGGCTCGACGGTTCAGTCTGTCTGGATTTTTCTTAACAAGCTTTCTTTTTTTTTCAGTAACATTGGTGAAAGCAATAGGCTCCAGGTTGTACGTGCATGTACAAAGGCACACACACACACACACACACACACACACAGAGTCCATAATTGTGGCCTGATGAGATCGTCCTGAAAGGCAGGCTCAGGATGGAAAGTTAATTTTTTACTCAAATGGGGATACAGATCCCTAATGCAGACCAGAGCTGGATTGCAAACATTCTCTCAGCAAAATAAAATAAAAAGTCTTTGCAGAATTAATGGGATCTGACTTAAACCAGTTGGGGAAGGGTGGGGGCAGTACACGACGTCCCCCACACCGACCAGACTCCCACCCCCATCTTTTGTCCACAGAAATGAATACACTCTTTCCTTGAGGAAATATTTCACAACAGCTCCCTTTTTTTCTCCCCTCCAAAGTGCAGAATTTATGGTAACAGATAATTAACAACAAATGACAAACCATCTAGGCAGTAAAGGTCCCTGGGTTTGGTTGCCAAAATGATGGTATCAAATTCCAAGATAAACAAAGACGTGTGCCGCCTGCCATTAACACCAGGGCAGGTCAGGATGGAGGGATGTAAAGCAGTTCCCCAAACACCATCAAAGGTCATGGTGGGGGAAAACAGCCTCCCAGTGCCGCACTATTTCCAGTCAAGACTCAGCTCAAGGGCCTTTCTGGATTCCCCCACCCCCTCACAGTTGTTAGTACCCCTCCTTCCCTTGCCCCTAACTCAGAGTTACTGTACAAATATTCCACATCTTTTTGACTCTGTACAAGTGGTTTTATCACCACAAAGACACAAGCTCCTTGAGGACAAGGCCTTTTTCCATTTTTGACTTTTCATCCTTGGAAATGACTACATTGTTCAACACACACTAAGTGCATAATAAATGCTTATTGAGCAGTAGGTAGTTAATAAATGTTTGTTGAATGAATTCCATGGAATCTCCCAGGGGAGCCCTGAACTCAGATTTCTGCTAAGGATCCAGGATGCTTCCTTCTAACGATTTGGATTCCCCAAAAGATCTATAAGACTGAGAGAGACAAAAGTGAGAGAGACAGACAGACAGACAGACAGACAGACAGAGACAGAGATAGAGAGACAGAGAGAGACAGAGAGGGATAGAGAGATGGGGAGAGAGAGGGACAGAGAGAGAGTGAAAGAGACAGGGGGAGAGACAGAGAGATCGAGATGGAGAGAGAGAGAGAGAGGGACAAAGAGAGAAAGGGATAGGGATAGAGAGATGGAGGGAAAGGGATAGGGGTAGAGAGATGGAGAGAGGGATAGAGAGATGGAGAGAGAGGGGACAGAGAGAGGGAAAGAGAGGGGGAAAGAGAGAGAGATGGAAAGAGAGAGGGACAAAGAAAGAAAGGGATAGGGATAGAGAAATGGAGAGAGAGGGAAAGAGAGGGGGAGAGACGATAGAAAGAGAGTGAGACTGACAGACAGAGACAGACAGAGACAGAGAAAGATAGAAAGATGGAGAGAGGGACAGAGAGAGAGGCAAAGAGAGAGGGGGAGAGACAGAAAGATAGAGATGGAGAGAGAGAGGGAAAGAGAGAGAGAGAGAGAGGGACAAAGAGAGAAAGGGATAGGGATAGAGATGGAGAGAAAGGGAAAGAGAGGGAGACAGACAGACAGACAGACAGACAGAGAGAGAGAGAGTCTGTATCCAATAATAACAAGCTCAAACAGAAAACTTCATTGCCTCTAAAATTCTGGCTCATTTGACCTGATTGTTAGTGTTAAGTTGTCAAGCAGATAGATACACCAGAAAGACACTAGATATTTTCAAAATGATATATTCTGTGTGCTCAGGAGTAATTTACTGACTCTAGTGGTCTCCATCACTAAAGTCAATTCCAACACTCCCGACACTTTAAACATAGGAATTAGAAAATTTCCAGCTTGCTAATGCATCCAATCAGATCTCCCTCCTGAATTTACACTCCCCCATCCTTCCCCACAAAGTCTCTACCATATATGTTCCTGTATCAATTCTACTCCCAGGGAACTCGATTGTGCAGTAGGTTGATAGTCTTCTTTCTTCAAGAGTACGTTACACATGCATTGTTACCAGGTCCAGTGGACAGTTACTCTTGTAACGAAACCACCTCAATCTCTTTCTTTGGGATCTTTTGAGAGAATTTAATAATATACCAGATCTAACAAAATAGAAATATTTAAGTGCTTAGATACAAATATGCCTCTTCAAATACCTCTATAAAATAGGGAAATGCCACCTTTCTAAGGAAATCAGTATCAGACCATAGATGCAGAGCTGGAAAAGACAGCTGAGGAGATCCAGTTTAATCACTACTAGGTGGTACAGTGGATAGAGCTCTGCTCTTGGACTCAAGACGATCAACCTCAGACACACTTCTGGCTTCACAGATTTCCTAGCTGGGTGAACCTGGGCAGCTGAATGGTTATTGTCTATCTGCCTTAGTTTTCCCAACTATTAAATGGAGATTGTAACAACATCTATCTCACAGGTTTACTGAAGGATCAAATAAGGTAATATCAGTTAAGTACTTAGCATTGTGCCTGACTTATATTTGACACCGTATAATTGCTTATTCCTTCCCCCCTTCATTTTACAGAAGAGGATCTGAGGTCCAAAAAGGTTCCTAAGTTACATGGGCAGTACGACACAACAAAATAATAAAGAAATATCATTTGGCAAAGACGCTTTTCCCCTAGCTTCCTTCCAAAACACACAGGTTCACAAAATGCTTTTCGTTAACCATGAAGTAAGAATAGAAAGCTAGAAATTTGATTGGTCTCTGTAATTTATTATTATTATAATAATTAATTGTTATGTAATAGCTAGAATTTATTTGTGCTTTAAAGGTTGCAAAATGCTTTACATATTATTTCATTCAGCCACTAAGTCAATTAACTTAAAAACCCAAATTGCCAACAAGGTAGGAGAAAACATCTTCATTTCCCCATCTAGGTCAAGAAAACCCTCCCCAGGCCTAGAATTTTAGTCCTGGAAAAAACTAGAATCTCGAACGTTAATTCTCAAAGAGTGGTCCATAAACTCTAGGGGGGTCTCCTAGAATCTTTCAGGAGATCCACTCAGTTATAACTACTTTCATAATAACACTAAGACATAATATGTCTATAAAAATACTTCTCCCTTTTCAAATTACATATCTGTTGTGAGCTCAAATTTTCTTTATGTATTTTGACTGAAACAATATATCACAACTAATTGAATTCAGAAGCTTATATATAAAGAATCCACTCCTCTATTAAGCCATACATTGAAGATATTAAAAAGTATCTTATAGTATCTTAAAGATATCAAAGCAAAAGTAAGTGATGTGATGCCACTCCTTTTCTTTTGTTGTGATAAAGTTATTTTTCAATTTTTTCAAATATTTTCCAAAAATATGCTATTTAGGTTCATAAGTTTGCTATTATTTTAAGTAAGTTTTGGTTTGCTATTATTCTAAATAAGTTAATAAATATTTAAAATCAACTTTAATTTCTAATTCAGCCAAGGTATAATGTACATAAGCAAAAACACAGTGGAGTCCTAAATCATGTTTAAGAGTGATGGGATGCTAAGACCACAAGTTTTCAGAATCCTCTCTAGAGAACGCACATGCACGACTGCCTAAAAAGCAGTCCAGAGACTTCTGCCTTCTGGTTGAGAGACCACTAAACAAAAGAGGAAGTGTGAGAAGGATCAGAGCAATCCTGTTTCATTAAAAACCTTCCTATCTATCTATGGTACCTTTTTTTCTATCAGTATTATGATTATTCTCAAGAACTCGATGACTTATTCCAAAATTCTGTGGATGCTATCAAGCATGTGGTATTTGATTTGAAGGTTTTGTGGTCATTGTTGTGGCTGCTGCTCCTGTTGTCAGAAGAGGAGAGGGGACGCAAGAAACTCTAAAAATGTACTTCTCGTTTGCATGTTTCTATCCCTCTACTGAGATATAAATTGAAAATAAAATCTTCAGAGGGAAAAATAAAAGAATATGATAAACCAAATGATGCCATAGCCCTAAAAAGATCAAAACTTTATTTCGACCTAGCTACCAAGACTTTCTATTTTTTACAACAAACATCCACCCCACAGAAGTACAGGCAAGTTTTTCAAGAGCATTATTAAAATCCAAACTGCGTAACATATCTTACCGGGCTAATGAATAATGATTGAGAGAGATGGGAGAAAGAGAAAAAAAGGATTCATCAAAAGAAAAAATGATCTCCAAAAGTCTTTTTTTTTTAAACCCTCACCTTCAGTCTTGGAATCAATACTGTGTATTGCTTCCAAGGCATAAGAGTGGTAAGGGCTGGGCAATGGGGGTTAAATGACTTGCCCAGGGTCACACAGCTGGGAAGTATCTGAGGCCAGATTTGAACCCATCTTTGGGCCTGGCTCTCTATCCATTGAGCCACCCAGCTGCCCCCTCCAAAAGTCTTGAAAGAAGGGAAGAGCCAAGTTCTTTCATTCTAGAAATTAAAAAGGAGCTGGACTAACCTAGTAAAGGACTGGCCTTGGAGTCAGAAAGACACGAATTCAAGTCTAATACACACATGCTGGCTGGCTGTATAACCCTTGGCTCTAAGACATTTAAAACATCTCAATGACCCAAGAAACTCTATAAATTACAAGTTACAGTTCATCTGCATCTGTAGAGGGAATTCCCAAATCAGTGAAATTATAAATTTAACCAAAAAAAAAGAAAAGAGTATATATATACACTTTTAAATATATAATATATAATAATATATTATTAATATATCAATAATTATTCTTAATTAATTATATTATATTATTATATAATATATAATTATTTTATTATGTATACTATAATAATCAATGATATTAATAATAATATATGATAATATAATATAAAATATAAAATAAATATAATTTTTTAATCTAGAATTTGTTACCTGAAATACAGGCAATTTGAGAAATGGTTCTTTTTTGTTTGTTTTTAATCATATTTCTAGAGACGATATTGTAGTTCTAAAAAATTAAAATCTAAAATGAGCATCTCCACAGTACACCCTTGATTGTATTACTGATTTGGCTGGCTTCAGCAGTCACATATTATGATTAAGATGTTCTGACCTGAAAATGGAAAAATAATAACAAAACACTCTGGAGAGTAGAGCATGGCAATCTGACAGTTCTTTCAGCATTTATGGAGAGAGGCATCTTCTGCATATGTCATGCTTCTAATTATTATTATTTTTAAACCCTTATGTTCTATCTTAGAATTGATCCTAAGTATTGGTTTCAAGTCAAAAGGATGGTCATCAACCATGCATCTATTTTTTTCTTAAAACCTAACTTTCCATCTTTGAATCTTTTGGTTGCAAGGCAAAAGAGCAAATGGGATTTAAGTGACTTGCCCTGAGTCATACAATTAGGAAGTGTCTGAGACCAGATTTAAACCCAAGTCCCTGAATTGCCTAACTGCCTCCTCGATTCCACTTCTAATAATGGAAAAAAGAGAAATAGGGAGTAGTACAAAGAGAGCCGGATTTGTTTTCTTAGAATGTGTGTTCAAATCCAGTCTCTGCTCTGCCTTTTATATCTTCTTTGATGTTGTCTCTATGCCACTATTTTTGCTCGTGAAAAATAAGAGCAATGGGTTGCATGACCTCTGAGGTCTCTTCCAGCTTTGATCCTGATCATCCTTTAAATGTGAAATCTAAGAGCTTTGAGCTTAGACCAAGGAAAACCTGGGATCAAATCCCTACCTTAGACGTACACTGGCTGTGTGACTGTGGGAAAATCCCAGAACCCCTCTTGGCCTCAGTTTCCTCATCTATACAAATGAGGATAATACCTAGGTGGATCAAGTGAGATCATGTACATAAAATGCTTTGCCAACCCTCAAGTGCCATATAGGTACGAGTGATTGTCATTTCCTATATAACCAGAGAATTTATTCCTGTGTTGCCCTATTTCTAATGACAGTCAATGAAGTATTTATTCAAGCACTTGAATAACAAAGGAAAAAATAAATAAAAATAATGTTGGGTTATATAATATAAAGCTAGAACTTGAAGTGAAAATCCCAAAGACCCCATTTAGGGAATTGCATGGGAGAAGAGTCTAGTTTTGGTGGTGCTTTTTTTTTTTTTTAATTTCTGGAACACAAAGAAATCTACAGTCAAGGAACAAAGTCGGCTTTGAAACAAAGTCTGACTGTCATGGACCACAAGGCGTTTCCCCCATGGAGCACACAGGGAATTTTTTTTTAAGAAGGAAAAATAGAAAAATATCCTGTGTTTCTGTATGAATGAACACAAGCTAAAAGGGGACATTGAGCATCTCCAAGACGAATAAGAGATTGGAAACATTAAGGAGAAAATTATAGCCATGCTAATGGCTAGTGCAAAAATAAATTTGTAGTGATAAATGCAAGCCATCACAGCTCTCCAACAACAGAGAAATGAATATCTGGAGAGTACTCTGAAAAGAACCAATGCTACCCAGAAGGAATTTCCAGGCTGTTCATAAAATGTGATTTTGCAGAGTTCCAGACTGGTGATGAGGGTCCTTTGTTGCTACCACCCCACCCTTCTCTAGGGTTCATTGATAGTAACCTTCAAGGCTACAACTGATGGGAATTATTATTTCTCCTCTCCCAAACACTCCTGTCTTCCTCCATGATCTCCTAGTGTTGTTTTTCAGTTGCATTCAACCCCTCATGACCCTATTTAGGGTTTTCTGGGCAAAGATACTGGACTGGGTTGCCATTTCCTTCTCCAGACAAAATTGAAGCAAACAGGGTTAAATGACCTGCCCAGGGTCACAAAGCTAGTAAATGTGTGGGGTCAAATTTGAACTCAAATCTTTCTGACTTCAGACCCTATACTCTATTCACTGTCCCACCTAGGTGCTGCTCTCCCAATACTTCCACTTTGATTTTGTTTTCCACACTGAAGCAGCTAGGGAGCACAGTGGATATAGAATGCTAGACTTGGAATAAGGAAGACCCAAGTTTGAATCCTGCCTCAAAAATAACCCTGGTTAAACTTAACTTCTGTTTGCCTCAATTTTCTCAATTATATACTAAAAAGAACAATAATGCCTAATCATAGGGTTGCTACAGGATAAAATGAGATGTTTATAAAGCACTTTACAAACCTTATAATACTCTATAAATACAAGGAATTATTATTATTATTATTATTAGTAGTAGTAGTAGTAGTAGTATTAGTATTATTTCCAGTGCTATTTTTGCTTCCCCAAGGTTAACTGATGAGCGGACAGAGGTGAGGTTTATTCAGGACAAGTAAGCACGGATAAGCTTTGATCTGCCTCATTGGAGGAAATACCCACACACAGTCATGAGATCAGTGGTTCTCTGGAGTTTAGAAGTATTTTTTTGTATTTACAGAGACAAAAGAGAAAGATGAGATAATTCATGCCCTCAAATTGGCATCTTGGGCTATCGTTTTAGTCCTGAGATCTTATAAAATAGAGAAGAAAAATCCAGAACTTGAAATTTAAAAGATCACCTAATAGGAGAACAAAATGCCTTGTTTTTTAAGGAAATAGGGAAATTTTAGAAGTTATTGGGTCATGACCCATCTTTTCTGATTTCATTTTAGAAGATTCAGAAAAGAAAGGAATCTTGGACAATATCTAGTGCAATCCTCTCATCTCAGAGAAGGGTTCGAGGAATTATCTAACTTTACTTAACTACTCAATAGCCAAATCTGGACTAGATGCTCAGGCTCCTGATGTTCTAGTTCGCCAAGTCTTAGGGGAACTCTGATGAGCTATTCTACCACGCTTTCGAGGTATACTTCCTCTCTTCCTAACACTGATAAGAAATGGAAAATCCTTTTCTGAAATTAGGGCCCCATGTCTATAGAATTAAGAGTTTTCTGCTTTCCTGTTCATTTCCTGCAATTGGTAGAGTACATTTGGCCAATTTTTGAGAATAGAATCTAGAAGGCGACACTGGGTGGCAGTTCAAATATATGTGTGTATGAAATATATACCTAAACATATATATATACACACATATATTATAGAAGGATTTATATATTTGTGTATCGTATACATATATTATATAGACTATAGATATATAATATGCATTACCATATAGGAAAATATGTAAATATGTATATACACATAAATGTGCATGTATATTTAAGATAGATTATGTGAATGGATTTTAGGTTTTAGATTTATTTCATAGATATATATGAATATATTTTATATCTTAAATCTATTTAATATAGATATCAATGAACATATATTAATCTGGACCTGTTTGTTCCATTGGTTTAAGGTAAGGAAAACTTGTTCCATAAGTGCAATTTATCTGTACCTTTTGGTCTTATTTGCCTAGAGCACTGAAAAGTTAAGTGACTTGCTCAGTCACCCAGTCTGTGTGTGTCAGATGTAGTCTTTGGAAATAGGTCTTCCTGAATCCCAAGCCAGCCATATAGCTCACTACATCCACAGCTGCTATTATAGAGTAATAATATTCACTTAGTGGGTGGTATGCTTCACAATTTCCAAAAATATTTTCCTCACAGCCCTGTATAAGTATTATCCCCATTTTGCAGATGAGAAAACTGAGTCTTGCAAAAGTTAAAATTTACTGCAAATTGGGGGTAGCTGGGTAGCTCAGTGGATTGAGAGCCAGGCCTAGAGATGGGAGGTCCTAGGTTCAAATCTGACCTCAGACACTTCCCAGCTGTGTGACCCTGGGCAAGTCACTTGACCCCCATTGCCTAGCTCTTATCACTCTTCTGCCTTGGAGCCAATACACAGTATTGACTCTAAGACAGAAGATAAGGGTTTAAAAAAAAATTACTGCAAATAACATGACCAGAAAATGTCTGTTCTGGGATTGGAGCCCAAACCTTTCTTGACTACAGGCCTAGAAACTTTCTCAGGGTGCAACACCGACTTTCTTAAGTGAATCAATCCCCCCAAAAAGTTGAGTTTGTAAACTATCAGCTAAATTTTTTTAAGTCGTATACTTCTTCCACACACTCAGAAATATGGAAACACTAGGAGTCTAGCAATTTGAAACTTTCCTGAGAAAACAGGTAATAGCTTTGTTAGTACTCTTAAGAAGGCTAAAATAAGCCAAAAGAACAATATTTCAAGCAAACTTTCATGAGTCCACTGATAATCACTAGTTCCATAAAAAACTGGATAGTGTTTCCATGTCAAATATCAAGTGTCTGCTTAAGACATTTTAAAATATGTTCTCCCCACAATGAAATGAATACCAAGAGAACTCTTCTCACGGCCATTCATTTAGAAGACTAGGAAAAGCACAAGGGTTAGACCTAAAGCAGTCAGAGTAGGAGGTGGAGGAATGAATGACACAAGGATCCAGTAAACTGTATGGATTTCCATTGTGCCTCCTGAGAACATCCACATTTAGGGACAGAGGTGCATTGCACCCTTTGGAGTGGTTTTTCATCCCTTCTCTATGACTTTCTTTTCTGTCTCTAGGTAGTATTGAAGAAGGATGAAAAAGAGAAAAAAGGCAGATAAGGGGGAAAAGAGAAGAGGAGGAGTATGGGGGAAGGAGAAGAATGACAACAGGCAATGGATGATGACAACGATGACAAAGATGATGATGGCAACAAAGACGTTCTCAGACAAAAATCACAGTGCTTCGAGCCCAACACTGATCTTAATCTGTTTCAAAGGCTAGAAAGCATCCTTCTCAGAATTAAAAGAAGGAGACACACAGATCTGAAGCAATATCTTAGCCCAGGTCAGCCAATAATTCACTTTTTTAGTGGAAGAGTCAAAGCCAGAGGGAGAAACATCTAGATACCAGTAGACTGTTGGGGAAGAAAAAGAAGTTATTAAAGGCACTGGGACCTAGCTTCATTCCAGGTACGCTGTCATAGCTATTCTTAGAACTCTCTTAACTATTTTTCCAGATGTAAAGTATGACAAACTAAAAAATCTAAAGGATTCCATGGAAAATGAGATGCTCATGTTTTATAAATTTGGAGCTAGAATGGACAGCTGAGGTCATCTAGTCCAACCCCCTTGTTTTATAGATGGGGAAATTGAAAGTCAGAAGATGACTGTTTCATTCAGGGTCAATGGAGAGCAGATATTCAAACCAAGATCCTTTCATTTTGCAGGCTAGCAAAACTCCACTGTAACAAATGGATAGGACTGAAATATGGAACTCCTAGTAACGGACATACCAACTACTTCCAAAAGCTAACATCAACACTCTTAACGAGGCGCTTATCTTGAGAAAAGGAAGAAAGAGAGGAAAAGTTGCCATCCAGTATCAAGTGAATCTCGATTCTTAGGAAAGATTGATCCATCCCAAGTAACAATATGCAACCACAGAGCCTCCTCCAGTACCATGGAGATATAGACTATTTCAAATGAAAATCCGCTTGTTATCAAAGAACCAGCTAATACCTGCAGAATGTTAAAGACATTTCCAAAAACACAGCTTCTGATACAAAGACAAAGCTATAGCCAGAAATTGTTGCACACAGGAGTGGGGAAGGAGCAGAATGTGGGTCTCCTGGAGGTAGGGTTAGACCTCTGAATTTCATGAGATTTCTACATTGCTGAAGGGCATTACACTTTTGACAGACAGGAGGCATAGAGGCAAACACTATCAAGTTTCTAGATGTCTATAAAGGAAAGAAACAAATCCCAGGATGGTGATTCTGGCACCTTCTCAACTCCCCTTTCCTGAAGAAAAGTCTTGCAGCTCTGCCTAGTTATAACTCTGCCCAAATGAACTGAAAATTATAATAAAAGGGGACTGAGAGCCAGGACTAAAGATGGGAGGTCCTGGGTTCAAATCTGACTTCAAACACTTGGGCAAGACACAACACCATCACTGCCTAGCCTGATCTCTCTTGGAACCAATGCATAGTATTCATTCTAAGATGGAATAAAGAGTTTAAAATAGTAGAGGAATCGAAACATACACTAAAAAGTTAATTAACAAATACAATTTACTATTTGTGTATCAAGTGATTGGTAGAGACAATAAGAGATCAAGGGAGGAAGAAATCACTGTGGGATGGGGTGATCAGGGAAAGCTTTGTGAAGGAGATAAGAATTGGGATGGGCATTGAATCAGGGTTAGGAACTTGGTAAGCCACGAGAAAAGAAGAGGGAAGGTTGGAACTACATATAGTAGTGGGAATGAAGGCTCAGATCTGGAAATTCACAGAGAATAGTGAAGAAGTCAATATAGTAGAAACAAAGGAAACATCTAGGGCCACAGCAGAAAGCATTAAAGGACAACCTTATGAGTTCATTGTGATTTGATGGAAAAACTTTTTTTTAATATGATTTGATGGAAAAACAACTGTGAGTGCTGCTATGACCAACTGTACCTTTCAAGCAGTTGATGACTACATCATGCTATTTGCAACAGACTAGACTAATTCTCAACACTGACGAATGTTGGGGAAGGTGCTTATTGCTTTTACTAATCATCTTCCTAAATTCAAATCTGGCCTCAGACACTCACTAGCTGTGTTACCCTAGGTAAATCACTTAACCCTGTTTGCCTCAGTTTTCCCCTCTGTCAAATGAGCTGGGGGAAGAAATGGCAAACCACTCCTGTATCTTTGCAAGAAAACCCCAAACGGGGTTATGAGGAGTTGGAGACAATTGACAATGTTTTTTTTTAAAGCCTCTTACCTTATGTTTTGGAATTAATAATACATGTTAATTAATAATAGATCATGAATATTAATTAATAATAAATATTAATTCCAAGGCAGAAGAGTGGTAAGGGCTAGGCAATTGGGGTTAAGTGACGTGCCCAGTATCACACAGCTAGGAAGTATCTGTGGTGAAATTTGAACCCAGGACCTCCTCTCTCTAGGTCTGCCACTCAGCTGCCCCTGAACAACAACATTTTTGAATGGAGGGTGCCAAATATGTGCAAAATAGGGCTCAAATTCGGTTTCCTTCACACAGAGGAAAAGCAAAACACTTTGAAAAGTAAAATATAATTCCAAAATTATACTTAAGAGATCATGTAGTCTTATTCCCTTATCTTATAGATGAGGAAACTGAGGGGATAAGAGACTTTCCCAAGGTCACAATGATATTAAATTAAATTATAAAATAAAAATAATTATAAAAATATTAAAGAGTTGGTATTTGGCTCTATATCCTCCGGTTCTAGTTCATTGCTCTTTCCACAGCCCCGCTAGAATATTTACATCTTATTTAAGAAAAAACATCAAATTGACCCACAGACAAATCTGATGAACCTGAACATTTTTCTACCAAAGGCATACATCAAGCTATTTTCTACAACCACATAAAAACAAACAAACAACAAAAAAAAAAAACAACATTTTGATTTAGAGACAAAAAATATTTTAAAACATACGATTCACAGGAAAGACTTTTTAATTGGGTTTGTTTGTTTTTTTTTGCAAGGATTTTACGTGTGCCTGCTATTTTAGTCTCCTTGCTCTGCTGACATGTCATCAAAGGTAATGGTATCGGCTACAGAGATTATGCCCACAAAGCAAAATCTCGGTGTTCACACCAGCTCCCCAGGGTCAAGGGAAGCACCTTTTTTTCTTTCTTTTCTTAGGGTGTCAAAGTTAAAATGTTTTGGGTTTTTTATATTTTTTGTTGTTTTTTTAGCTTTTTTGTTTAAAAATCAAGAAAATCCAAAACTGAAGAAAGAGCTCGTGCCTGAAGACGCGTCCGTCCCAAGCTCGAATCTATGGAGAGTGGCACCGGCAGGCAAACTGTTTGCTAACCTTCTGATCTTGGCTATACAAGCGCCTCTGAATAGGCTTGCTCCTGCTCTGAATCGCTCCCATCAGACGCGGGGAAGGGGCTGACACGGAGGGCACGAGGCCTCCGATAGACAATGGAGAGGATGACCACCTGCCCACTTTGATGGAAGCCTAACACAAGCAGAGGAAATTCTAGAAGAGTTTCACTAAATCTAACTAAGAAAAAGGGGTCACCGTGACTCTGTTCCTTTCAAAGCCTGGGTCGCCCACAGGACTTGAAGGGGACCAAGGGGGAAGATTCCTGAGCCTGGCTGTTCCAGAATCCCCCCATCCTTTGTCCCCTTTATTGTTCCAGGAATGGGGCAGGCCAGCACACTTTCTACTCACAAAAGGAAAGACAATGGATTCCGTAATCACTGGACAATTAGTCCCAATTAGGCCCATTTCACAGCTGAATGTAAAGGGGGGGAGGGAGAAGCAGAACTGTTTAAATGATGAAGAAATAGGCTGTTGTGGGTTTGCTGGGGACGCTCACTTAGTATGGTTGAAGATACCCAACTTTTAGTCTTAGCTGCCACGCTGAGGGATGGGGTGACCCTGGACGAGTCACCTAATGCTCTTGCTCCTTCCTGTGTCTTATTTCCTTATAATAAGGCTTGGATAAGAGAAGAGATGGAAAAGGACAACTTTCAGTCTTAGCTGCCACACTGAGGGATGGGGTGACCCTGGACGAGTCACCTAATGCTCTTGCTCCTTCCTGTGTCTTATTTCCTTATAATAAGGCTTGGATAAGAGAAGAGATGGAAAAGGACAACTTTCAGTCTTAGCTGCCACGCTGAGGGATGAGGTGACCCTGGACGAGTCACCTAATGCTCTTGCTCCTTCCTGTGTCTTATTTCCTTATAATAAGGCTTGGATAAGAGAAGAGATGGAAAAGGACATTGAGAAAAAAAGCGAGTGGCTGGAGTTATTTATTAATGAGGTAACTCCACTTGGCCCCACTGATACACAATTCTGTTTTCCTAATCTTAGATTCTATTTCATGGTCCCTAGCAGAATCCCCCCACTTTTCCTCCCCCCAAAAAAGTTCTGCTACTTCCAGAGTTTGGCAGGGGAGGGGGCGAGGGGAGGGGTTCATACCACTTTATTTTCTTGGAGGAAAAAATTGTTTTTAAGGGACCATGAGAAATACTTACATATGTACATGTGGAGGCTGGAACCTGCTCTGGTTGATGTTGTAATGAGTGAAAGCCTGGGTCGGGTTCGAGCTGTACTCATCCACGGTGATGGTGACTTTGCCCTGAGAAGGGATCCCATGTGCCATGCTTCCTCCTTATAGTCATGAGCAATTCACAACTTTCTGGAGCAAAGGATGGGCGCAGGCATCGTGTGCTGTAGCCAAAGACGGAACCCGAAGGGCGACTTACTCATCAAGACCACGAGTATCTGAAAGGAAGAAAATTTAAAAAAAAAAGAAAAGAAAAAGAAAAGAAACTTCACTGAAAAAAACTTCCAACTTGGCTCATGTGGTGAAGAGGCAGAAATCATGCCCCGAAATTCAAGATCTCATGGAAGTCACCTGAGGAATCCAGGTGAACTCTATTTTTCCCCCAATTTATTTTCTTCCCCCTTGAAGTCAGTTTGTGGGGCTGTTATTTAAAGCAGGGCACTTTGGGCTGCAATCTGATTATCTCAAAGGTGAACCCTATCTTTCATTTTAATTGGGCCACTTCTATGAATGACCAATATGGGCACATTCACAACTGAGGTTGAACCTAATTTTTGAAAGGTTCCTATTTTACGAGTCCCTTACTAATTTTTTATTAGCCCTAAGATTTTATTGATAGAGGAAACTCCCTTTATTAATGTAGATCAGCACCAGCCAGGTAAAGGAACAAGGGATAGGGAAAGATGCTCCATCCTCATTCCTTTATCCTTACACTGGCCATTCAACACTCTCAAGAGTTCCCTAGAGAGCTAACGGATACAGGGACTTGCCCAGGGTCACACAGCCAGGATGTGCCACAAGGCAGAACAGATTTTCCTAACTTTGAATCCAGCTTTCTCTGTGCCATATTCCCCCCCAACTGAAAAGCATGCCTGTTATGAGGTTATACCTGTTTATAAGGGTCTACACACAGTAGTTGATGGAAAAAGGCTTCCTTATCAAATTAGTGTCACTTTTTTTCCTTTACTTCTTAGGAGTTCAGTGTTAATCAGGGATGGAGACCATAAAGCCATGACTGGAAAATGTTAATTCATGTTTAGGTAGGTGTGTGTATGCATATTATGTAAACACATGTGTACATGTATGTGTCCATATGTGTACAGAGATCTAGAAATGGGAATCTATGACTATATACTTAAATTCGATGGGTGCGTACAAGTAGATTTGTGAACTACATATGTGCTTTTCACCCCTAAAGGAAATCAGGAATTTGAACCTAATATGCAGCCCAGCAAACACGCGTGTGCCATCTCCCCCCATTTCATAGAGCAGGAGAGTTTCTTCTTGCTCTAAAAAGATGTACAGTTTTCTTAAGCCAATGGGAATCCCAAGGGCTCACTCAGAAGGAAAGTCAAACACATCCGTGCCTGGCCCACCTCTTGGAATGCAGCAGACCCCTAGGATCTTTGTCAAGGGGTGTTCCTGTGCGTGTTGGGGAGCACTGCAGCATTTATATCAAATATCTAATGACAGAGCGCCTAATTCTTGGAGCTACATAGTTGATTATTTATATTCTTAGAGAGGGAGTGAAGAAATGCCTCTGACCTCCAGTCATTTTTCTTTAAAATTCTGATTATGTTATGATCTGCCATCAGAAAGAGGATCTGTCTCTGTTTGGCTCAGAGATGGGCTGGTAGATTTTCACAGCTCGAAGACCAGCATCAAACTCTTGAGATGGTTCAGAGCTCAAGACCAAACACACACACACACACACACACACAACTAGGCAGCATTTTCCAAGGGCAAAACGCCTCCTACTTGTTCTAAGGTCCTCAAATCAAAACGTGTTTGCATGTGTGTCATTAAAGCTTCAGCAATCTTTGCTGGGATTTAAAAAATAATATTTAGAATGCTAAGATTGGATTTAAATTTGGCATAGAACACCTCAAACACCCTGCAAAAGGCAGATGGCCTGCCATAGGCCATTTATTTTATTATTTTACAACCCCAGGCCTGTGTAGCCGTCCATATGCTAGCTGGGCTAAGACATTCCACAGCATTCCACTCAAATCATTTGCCTCCTTCCTATTAGCAAGGCGGGCTAAGTAACATCCACCTTGCCTGCTCTGCTAATAGGCAACCACAGTGTCCCTGCCAAGAGATGAATCACTTGTGACTTGGCATCTTGCAGGGACCATCATCTCAGGGCTCTCTCTCTCTCTCTCTCTCTCTCTCTCTCTCTCTCTCTCTCTCTCTCTCTCTCTCTCTCTCTCTCTCTCTCTCTTCTCTCTCTCTCTCTCTCTCTCTCTCTCTCTCTCTCTCTCCATCCCTCCCCCCCCCCATCCTCTGTCTCTGCCTGTTTTTCTCTCCTTCCTTCTAGGTCTCTGTTTCTCTGTCTCTCTCTGTTTCTCCATCTCTGTCTCTGTCTCCTGACCTTCTGACTTGCTGCTATGAGTCTTTATGGAGCAGCAACAAAAAGCCCATCAGTTTCAGACTCAGATTTGGTCCCTGTTGATGTGATGTAAGAGACCTATAAGAACTGCTTACAAATGATAATGTCGCCAGTCTCATACCAAGTTTGCAGCTGTTTCCTTAACTTCCCATTACAATTATATTTTGCTGTTATTTTGCATAACAGTAACACGCAACACCTGCTTGAAATTGCAGTCCTGCTCTAAGTACTGTAATTCTCTTTTGAGATACAAAGTAGGAAGACACTATGCAGGGAGAAGCTGCATAATTGCACTGTACGGCAAAGTAAATACAAATGGAAACATCTTCCTGTTACAAAAATGACTGTCATTAAAAAGAATGTTAGCCATCAAAGCTTGGAGGAGGGAAAAAAATCCACATTTTCATACTGTGGAAACTTAGTGTTTGCATAAATTAAAGAGTGGTATAAAAATTACATGCAATTCTTATTCCTCACTATCAGATCCTATTGTGTAGAATAGAGAATGTAAAGAAGCAAAGGAAAACCGTCATTTTTTGCCCAGACTCCCAAGACCTCTGAATAAAACAGTTTGGCTCCCTAAGTCTAAGAAACAGCTGAAATGTTACATCTATTTCCTGGGGAGGTAACTTACTAATTAAAATGAATTATACATAGCTTTTTAAAATATTTAGAAAGCAGCCTGCAGTAGTTACCGCATCCCCTACCCCCTTCTAGTCTCTAACATTTTAAAGGTGCAAAGGGAGATAACTTAGATGAAACAGAAATCATTTGCCCTCTTTCAAAGGGGCAGCAAAATCCTGACTTCAACTCCACAATCTTCCTCTGATGGGCGAACATTTGTAAATTTCCGTACCTCTGCCCTCATGAGCCAAATAGAACATCCTTTCATTAGCACAAGCAAGACCATGTAACAAGCAAAGCCTGAATGGGTGGCTACAGACTCATTTGAATTTGTCTCCACTGTGTTCTTTTTTCAAATGTCTTATCGGAACAGTGCACCTGCAGCGTCTATCTCCTTTAATCTGGAGTCCTTTGAAGAGGAGTGTCAGACTGAGGCAGAAGGGAAGACTTCAAAACTTTCACAGATACCCTTATAGACAGGAGAGAAAAGGCTAATTTCTACTCCCCTACCTTCCCCCTCCCCAAGCAACTGGGTGTTCCCCTCAGCACCCTCCCATGATGAAGCCATATTCTAGAGAGCAAGGATGTGGATTATGGACCCCCCAATCTCAGAAGCAGAAATGGGGTACAGTGGCCACCTCTAACCTCACTGATGTAGCAGAAGTTATTATTGTGGTGGATATAAAAGCGATTAACCCCTATCATGTTTATCAAACAGATTCATCCACGTGGCAGATTTTTGCCCTTTTTTCACACCTAAAGCCAGCCAACATTCATTATGTTCACTCGCCCCCTCAAAAAGACAAATCAGTAGTTCTGGTCAGTAAGCCTAAAGAGAAATAGAAAAAGGTAGAGACCCTGGCAGAATCTTTGCACTGGTGGCTGCTTGGCTATCTCTCTCTAAAAAGAATCATCTATTTCCTACTTCCTAGATAGCAGTCAGTCACTTGTATTCTTAGGTGGTTCAATGAGGCATATTCATTTTCAGGAATCTGGGCAGAAGCCCTTTTAAAAGTCTTTCAGTAATTAAAAGATTTAAAAGAGGAGTTTAAACAAATCTCACCCCCCCCAAAAAATCCCTCCATTCAGGAGAAGATCAATGTGACAAGAGAGGAAAGGGACAACACTTCAAGCACTGTACCTGTCCCAGCCTGACAAGGGGGGAGTGTTTCCTATTTTTTTTTCCCCCAGAAGAATGTCAGGGGGAGGAGAACCCCAGCAGCATTCCGAGACTTTGCAAGCAACTTTCTCCAGCTTCCTCTCGATCTCAGTTCAGCCCCTAATTATTTCGTTTTGATCTCTCTCGGTGCTACAGTAAGCCCCTCACCAAGGATGCTCACCCACCTTCGTTAGGAATGCGCTCACAGCTGCAGAAGCAGAAAGTTCCGACACAGCTGGAGTGAGGCACGAAGCTTTCTCCCCTGCCCCTCACCCCCAAATACAACTTCCCACACACCTAAAGTTGTGTCCAGCGCCAAGGCACATCGCTGGCACACTTGGCAGAAAGGGGAAATCTCAGATTTGGGGAGTCTGACAGAAGTGTCAAATATAGGACCTAAAAGAAGAGGGCACAATCTGCCCCCTTGCCCCACGAATGCATACACACCACACAAGCACACCCCACACACCCCACCTTCTCTACGGGTTCACGTCCTGCTAGTCCTGTCTACAGCTCCCCCTTTCCTTCCTGGTGAGCACTCTGGTAGCTGCTGCTGCTGCTGCTGCTGCCGCTGCCGCTGCCGCCGCCGCCACCGTTGCTGCCGCCCCTCCTGCCACCCTGCTGCACTGGGCTCCGCTCTTGGGTGACTGCTCCTTCTTCCTTTCTTTCTCGCTACCTCCCTCTCTCCCTCTTTACAGGTTCCAGATTGATTGATTACCATCCGCGCCCAATGGCTCTGACACCGCACCATCCCGGGTTTTGTACCAAGTCCCGCTGGCCTACCCGCCCCCCTCAGCCCCCCCCCTCAGCCCCCCCAACGTCATGCCTCCCCAGCGGGCTCCGCCACTCTGGGTTGGCATCTTCCTGACGGCCAACCCCGAATCGGCCCTCGCCAGAGCCCCCCGGAGCCATCGCTGCCACGGCCACCACCGTCGACCAACTCCCGGGGCGGCTTGCTTCTTTCTGTCCGAGGAGCAAAGAGGGGGGCACCGCGAGGGAGGGTCCTTTTCGGGCGCTGGCTAAATGGAGGGTGGCAATCTTTTTCTTGCACTTAAAGTTTTTCCTAACCAGTTTTTGTTTGTACTCACTGTTTCACCATCAATGCACCTTTTTTTGGCCCACCTTTAGACTTACAAGTGATGGGGGTCGGAGGTGCTGGTCGGGGTGAGAGATGAGTTATGCCTTGTAGTTGACATCGCAGGGAAAGGGGACCCCTGGACCCTCAAAACCTTTGTGTATTTTGTCTTATCCCCCTACCCCCACCCTGGTGTCTCCACCTCCCCCTTACCGGAGGGAAAAAAAAATGATTGCCCTTTCCACCTCCTAGGCCGCAAAGACCCTGGATTTGCAAGGCTTCCTTAACCCTCCTTTGCTTACGGGGATCCTACAAGAGCAACTCCAGTTTCAGAATAAAAAGAAACAATCCTTCGCGATTTTTACTTTTCTTACCCCCCCTAATCCCCCCCACCTCCCCACCCCCACTCCCCGGCTCTGCTCTATCCAGCCCTGGTGGAAGGGGGGGGGCAGAGGAAGGAGTGAGGTTAGGGTGGAGGGGAAAGGGTGAGAAAAAATACACACACGCATGCACGCACGCACACACACACACACACGCAAACACACACAGCCACAGACACGCGCGCGGGGCTCCCAGCGCAGAGCCGCACAGCCCCCGGGTTCACAATGCCTGCCGCTCCCGGTTAGGCGGCTTTTCCTGTAACTGTACTTTGCATTCTGCCCCCCCTGGATCTGCCGCCGCCGCGGCCGCCGCCGCCGCCGCCGCTGTTGCCTTGGTCTCCGGCAAACACAATGCACCCCGGCCTAGCCCGGCCGTGCTCTAACATTATAACCCCGAGACTTTCTAGTAAACAGGCAGCCGAGCCAGCATCCCCACCCCCCATCTCCTCTGCCTCTCGCCGCGGCCGAATCACTTCCCCGGCGGGGCTCCCCAGCCCCTTCTCTTCTTCCCCCCCACCCCTTCCGTGTCACCCTCCCTCCCCCGTAGGAGAAAGACACCCTGGAGAGGTCGGGGTTGGGGGCGGGGGGGGGCGCGTGGCAGGGAGCGAGAAAATGGGTAGTGGGGGAGAAGACAGCTCCTAAAAATAATTCTCTTTCACTCCTGGAAAACAAAACCTCTTTAAACGCGTATTCCGAGTCATAAAAATTGCACTAAAGTCGCCTTATTGTTATTATTTTAAAGAGCAACGAGGAGCAGCCGCTGCCTGCTGCCTCCGATCCAGCCCGATCCTCTGCTACTTGTACATGACAAGGCACCTCTAACCCGCGGCTTTGTGTGTGTTATTTTTCCCCCCTTCCTTTCCATCTGATTCCACCACCACCACCCCCTCCCTTCCCCTCCTTCCCCGCTCCCTCCCCCCCACCCCCTCCAACGGGGTAGATTACCTTTCTCTGGCTGGGATGTGGGTCTTGGAGATGCCTTCAGTGCTCTGAAACGAGCCGATCCATAGGGGAGTTGGAGAGAGAGCTGGGAGAGAGAGGGAGAGAAGGAGACAGGGAGAGAAGGAGAGAGGCGCTGGGGAGGTGGAGGTTGGTGGAGGCAGGGCAGAACCTTCGACCCCGGAGGTCCCACCGGCTGGCTGGGTTGGAAAGGAGAGGGAGAGAGGGAGAGAGAGAATGAGAGCAGCCTCGATCTGAGGAGAAAGAGAGCTAGGGAGAGAGGGAGAGGGAGAGAGGGAGAAGGAGAGCGAGAGGCGAGCTGGAGGAGGGAGCAGAGGAGTGCAGTGACAGGGACTGCCACTGGGGTCAAGAGAGCAGAGCACCAGGAAACAGGGCGGCCAAGGAGCCGTGCGGCTGTGTGCGCGCACACACAGACACACCGACACACACACGCCCCGCCAGCTCCTCCTGCAGACTCCCACTTCACTTCCCCCCACTAGGAGAAGGGGGCCAAGGCTTTCCTCGGCCAAAGTGCGGCTCTCCTCCCCTCCGAGGGGAACCTGGAGGAAGAGCAGGGGAGGGGGAAAGCCTTGAAAGGGAGAGAAAGGCAAAGAGGAAATGTGCTCTCTGGTGTCTCAGGTCAACGGAGGCAGGAGGCGGCTGAGCAGCAAATTAATAATCATCATCATCATTGTTATTCTAATAAAAAAAATCACCGAAATTCTAAAGCTGGGGAAATAATGAGAATTCGCTCTGCCCCACCCCCATGGGTATTTTCTGCGAAGCAAACCTCTAGCCGGGGGACCCACTGTAGCTGTCAGGCCCCTTGGCACCTCCCCAGCCCACCGAGGCTTCTCCTGGGGCTGCTGAGGGGCTTAGGCAATACTCGGATACATGAAATAGGCTGCAAATTTCTCTCTGATCTGCTGCTTACCTTGCAGAAGGGCGGCTTCCCTTCCTCAACCCCTTTTCCACATAGACACTCTCCTCTTTTCCTGGGATCCCATGTTCTTCATCATATGGGTTTGGTTTTCCTCCATCAAGAAAATGAGAGAAGAGGGGAAAAACCGATAGAGCTTTTTTTTTTTTTTCCAGCTGCAGAAATTAAACCAAGATCACATTTAGGAAGGGGAGAGCCTAAGAGTCTAATTATTCCCACTTTTGCATTTTTGGAGATGATTTTCTTCCCCATTCATAATCCCTTGGGGGAAAAAAAAGACAACTTGGAAGTTTTCTTGGCTACATTTTTTTTAAAGGAAGGGACTCTCTGATTTGCATGCAAATAACATAAAGGGAGGGGAAAAAAACCTAATGAAAACCTAGACAGTAGAGTAGAAAGAGGAAAACATTCTTTGGAAACTTGGTTGATCAGGGCTGCCTATGAAAGATGAGTTGGCTCTGTGATGTGATGCCATTGTCAGAGCTGAGGATTTGGATGACAACCAGGTCTTCTAATTCCTTTCCAGAAGTCAGACTCAAAGATCTAGACATTCTTCAGAGGGAAATCCAATGTATGTGTATGTGAGAGAAGGGTGCTAAGTACACTCACTATATAACAACTGACCAGACATCCAGCTGAAATTATAGCCCAGGAAAATAGAAAGGAACCCTGTCAACCTTGGCCTGTGGCCTTCAGCTTTCAGATGCATTTGTTTTCAGGTTCTCTTTGGGGCTGCTGTGATCACCAGTAAAAATGATCAGTCTTCACCTGCAAAAAATCACTCAGAAAGAGGAAATTCTCAGCACTAGAACTAAGGGAAAATAATCACAATTTCCATTCTCTGC
>NC_077232.1:46101593-46116593 GCF_027887165.1 Monodelphis domestica | reverse complement strand
AGATAAACTATTAAAGAGAAAATAATTTGGTACTACCAGCTTGAGAAAGGCATCATTTTTTTTAAAGTTCAACATAAAGATATCAATAGAGCATTATCATTGTATACTGGACAACTACAAGTTCAATACAGAACATTCTCACAAGATACTCAATGCCTACACACTCCTCTTTCACAAAATGGATAATTTTAAAATGTTCATCACTGCCATGTATAACACTGATATTGAAAGGGGGAACAAAAAACCCCCAACTTTTCACAGAGTTCCAAGGAAATGAAAGATTTGTCTCTCATTCCCTTAAAGGCAGCCATCTTTTAAAAAATATCTAACTACAAGTGGTCTTTATGATGTGTAATGTTATGCAAAAAAAAAAGGGAAAGAGACATAGTATTTGAAGTTTACAAGAGCAACCTTGCCAATAAATACACTTCAAAGTAACTTGTATGGCTAGTTTAGTTCTTTATGAAATCATTGAAGAATTCCTCAAATAAGAAGAAAACATTCTATTTTCTTGTACTTAGTCAGATAATGTGGAACTAGAGATCAATTTTGGCTAACTCATTAGTGTAATCATATCATATCCATGGTTAATGGTTAAAACATTTCAAAGAGGGGGCAGCTGGGTGGCTCAGTGGATTGAAAGTCAGACCCAGAGATGGGAGGTGTCCTGGGTTCAAATGTGACCTCAGATTCTTCCTAGCTGTGTGACCCTGGACAAGTCACTTAACCCCCATTGCCTAGCCTTTACCACTCATCTGCCTTAGAACCAATACTCAGTATTCATTCTAAAACAGAAGGTAAAGGTTTAAAAATTAAAAATAAGTTTCAAAGAGATGCACACAGGGAAAAGATTTAAATTATATTTCAGTTTCAAAGGCATTGCTCCATCAGAAGCTCTAAGATTGAACTGAGCCAGGAAAAATGCTTTCTAAAAGAATGAGAAATATTGCATGTTTATTTGGGAAAAAATATCCTTTTTTTTGGTGACCAGTCCACACATTTACAACATTTTAACGGTACTCATTATGCCAATACATAATAGGCTTCAATCAATAAGTATTTTTTCAGTGTCTGCCATATACTGTGCTATGTACCACCTGTCTAAAGATAAACTAAAATATTGCTAGAGATGAGTAAGAATGAATTGCTTTTTTATAATACTGAAAACAGTTACTTACACCTTAAAATTTTCAAAGCACACATGTACAATATAAGTATATTATACATTACTTAAAATTACATATTATATTCTTAATTGACTAAGATTCCAGCTCATTTTACAGATAGGGAAATTGAGGCAAAGAGGGTGAGGTGATTTGCCCAAGGTCACGTGTCTGAGGCCAGATTTGAACCCAGTAAGATGAGTCTTCCTGACTCCAGGCCTGGCACTCTATCCATTCTGCCATCTAGTTTCACTGGTATCAATACATTCTTATTGGGCCTGCCTAATTTTATCTCCTGTTGGGCATATGCCCAATTGTCTTAAAGTAGTAGAATTTAGCCAAAACTTTTGATAATTTTACCCTTGCAGAAAGTTAGTGTCTTTGAAACACACTGAAATAACCTAGTTTAGGAACCAAAAATGCAGAAACCTATAAAAACTTCTTTTAAAAAAGTGTTTTGTTTTCCAGGTTTAATAAGCCGATCATTTATTGACTCAACATAAATGAATCAAGTGGCTACTACATGCCAGATGCTATTTAGATAGTAGAGACACATAAGACAATCATCCTCTACCCTTGAGGAGTTTATGTTCTACTGGAAAACAGGAAACATACTAGTTCTTTAATCAGTATATTTCCTTCTTTATTCAAAGAAAAAACACTGAGTTTGCCAATCAGCCTAGGACAGGACTAGACCTGCAATTCCTCGGACACACACAGGAAGCCCCCAGATAATGAAACTCCCTTTACCAATATTAATGACTACCTCCTCTGCAATTTGTACTCAGGCTCAGGTCCTTCACCCCGGATCTGTGAACTTGTTTTGAAATCTGCTGATACTCTGTTTCAATATACTTGGTTTCCTTTGTCATGCCAAGTATGTTATTTAATGCATTTTAAAACTTTAAAGGGGCAGCTGGGTAGCTCAGTGGATTGAGAGCCAGGTCCAGAGATGGGAGATCCCGAGCTCAAATGTGATCTCAGATACTTCCTAGCTGTGTGACCTTGGGCAAGTCACTTAACCCCCATTGCCTAGTCCTTACTGCTCTTCTCCCTTGGGACCAACAAACAGTATTGATTCTAAAACAGAAGGTAAGGGTTAAAGAAAAAAAAAACACATTAAGGAGAAGGAATCCAAGGGTTCAAGACCAAAAAAACAAAACAAAACAAAAAGAAACAAAAAAGTGAAGAACCTCTGTTTTGCAGAGTTTCCTAGGACACTGAGGTTTAGGCAAGAGCCCAGAGCTGCCCAGAAAGTCCAGATCAGAGGTCAGACAGCACTTTAGAAAAATGGAGAGGTAAAGAAATTAAAAGAAAAACCCCTCTTGTTAATTTCATTAATGTGTTGTTTTGCAGCTTCTTACTTCAGTAAATCATCTCCAAAAGGAAGATCTGTCTGATTTGGGGAGGTGCAATTGGAAAGGACTAGGGACCAGATTCACCTGTTTGCTCCTCTCTGGAAAACCTCTAAAGTCCTTTCTCCATCTGGTCATTCCAGTCTTACCTCTAAGCCCTCTGCTCTCTGGCATTCAAACAGCTCTTGAATTCTTGCTGAGGCTATGCAGTCTTCCAAGAACAATCCAAGGGGTGGTTGATCAGAACATCTAATCCCATCCTGTTCAAACAGGTAACAAAACCAGAGCAATGAGAAGACCTTAGAAACTTTCTGTGCCAATTTCTTCTTCTTCTTCTTCTTCTTCTTCTTCTTCTTCTTCTTCTTCTTCTTCTTCTTCTTCTTCTTCTTCTTCTTCTTCTTCTTCTTCTTCTTCTTCTTCTTCTTCTTCTTCTTCTTCTTCTTCTTCTTCTTCTTCTTCTTCTTCTTCTTCTTCTTCTTCTTCTTCTTCTTCTTCTTCTTCTTCTTCTTCTTCTTCTTCTTCTTCTTCTTCTTCTTCTTCTTCTTCTTCTTCTTCTTCTTCTTCTTCTTCTTCTTCTTCTTCTTCTTCTTCTTCTTCTTCTTCTTCTTCTTCTTCTTCTTCTTCTTCTTCTTCTTCTTCTTTTCTTCTTCTTCTTCTTCTTCTTCTTCTTCTTCTTCTTCTTCTTTTTTTTTCCCTGTAGAGTTAGGAAACAGCTAGGTGGTGCAGGGGATAGAGTATTGCTTTGGAAACAGGAAGACTCTTCTTTCTGAGTTCAAATCCAATCCCAAACACTTCTAAGCTGTGTGATCAATCAGGTTTGCTTCAGTTTTCTCATCTGTCAAAAAAGCTGGAGAAGGAAATGGCAAACCACTCCAGTGTCCTTGCCATGAAAACCCCAAATGGGGTCATGAAGAATCAGACACAACTGAAATGGCTCAGCAACAAAAAGAAAACTGATAAAAGGAAAACAGGGCCAGTATCCCAGACTTCTTTCTTTAGGAACCTTTCCACCACAAAATACTCTAATACTCACCCTTATCTTTACCTACCCATTCCCAGACTTTTTTAAACCTTTACTTTCTTTCTTAGAATCAATACTGTGTCTTGGTTCTAAGGTAGAAGAGCAGTAAGGGCTTGGGAATGGGGGTTAAGTGACTTGCCCAGGGTCACACAGCTAGGAAGTGTCTGAGGTCAGATTTGAGTCAAGGACCTCTCATCTCTAGGCATGTAGGATTAAGATACACTGATCCACTTAAATGCCTTCTGGTTTAGATCTATTGAGACATATGGCTCACAGATAGAATTATTATTAACTTTCTGCAGTGCAAATATTATACTCAATCTTCTCTTTATTTTTGTATTTGTTCATTCACTATTTTGTGTGTAATGTAGTGGAAGAACATATTGCCATCTATTCTTCTGCCCATATCACTCTTCCGTTTTCTAAGTCCTGGTAACTTATACAAATAGCTAATTCATTTATCTATTATTGATGATATAGTTCTAAGGAATAGCAGTAATGTCAATAGCAATAGTCTCCAAAGAACCTACTATGTTCCAGATATTGTGCTAGGCACTAAGAATACACTAACATAGCCCTCATTCTCAAGAAGCTTACTACATCCACCTGAGGATACAACACATTCACAGATTATAGCCAAAATAAATGCAAAGCAGTTCTAATGGGGAACACTAACAACCAGTCAAAACAGAAAAGTCCCTTGAATGAAGATGCATTTGAACTGATCCTAGCAAAGAATTAAGAGTTAAAAAATATGGGAAGAAGAAGAGCATCCCAGGTGTGGAGTACACAAAGATAAGGAGGTGGGAAATTAAATGTCAAGTATAGGAAACAGCAAAAAGAATTGTAGACATAAACTGCAACATAGTCCTATCACTGCTCTATTTTTGACCATAACCTTGGCAAAATGGAAGATGACAGGGCAGCTAGGTGATTCAATGGATAGAGAACCAGACCTGGAGATGGAAGGTCCTGGATTCAAATGTGGTCTCAGATACTTCCCAGCTGTGTGACCCTGGGCATGCCACTTAATCCCCATTGCCTAACCCTTACTGCTCTTCTGCCTTGAAACTAATAGTTTGTATCAATTTTAAGACACATGGTAAGGAAGGGAGGAAGAAAGAAAGAAAGAAAGAAAGAAAGAAAGAGAGAGAGAGAGAGAGAGAGAGAGAGAGAGAGAGAGAGAGAGAGAGAGAAAGAAAGAAAGAAAGGAAGGAAGGAGGGAGGGAGGGAGGGAGGGAGGGAGGGAGGGAGGGAGGAAGGAAGAAAGAAAGAGAAAGAAAGAAAGAAAGAAAGAAAGAAGAAAGAAAGAAAGAAAGAAAGAAAGAAAGAAAGAAAGAAAGAAAGAAAGAAAGAAAGAAAGAAAGAAAGAAAGAAAGAAAGAAAGAAAGAAGAAAGAAAGAAGAAAGGAGGGAGGGAGGAAGGATGAAAGAAGAAAGGAAGGATGAAAGGAAGGAAGGAAGGAAGGCAGGAAGGAAGGAAGGAAGGAAGGAAGGAAGGAAGAAAGGAAGGAAGGGAGAGAGGAAGGAAGGAAGGAAGGAAAGAAGAACAACCACTTAGACAATTAGACTCTCACTGAGCATAGAAGAAGAGATGGGTCCTTTGTTCCTTAGTATTTTACAGTTACACTCACTTTTATCCCATTTTATAAAATTGGACATCTGGGTATAATCCAACAGTGTTAGAATTCATTTGACTTGTAGACAATGAGAAACATATTTTAGAACCTTAATTGTGCATCTTGCATTTTTGTGATGCCCATCACTGCTTCCTTTTCTCCCACCTATAGTCTCTTTTTATAAAAAAAAAAATAAGGACAATTTACATATGAGGAAAAGCCACTTTGAGAAGAAAAGGAATTTTATTGTGTGCCTCAAATAAAAGGCAGATTTACTGGACTGGCGGTTCTGTAGTAAGAGTAAAATCATCTCACTAGTGCCACAAAATCTCCACCACCTCTTCTTATTCCATAGAAAAAACTTTCATTAAAAGGAGTTTTGTGCTTATAATAAGTACAAAATGCCCAATGAGACTCCACATTCCGATTTAGACTACTATGCCTACATCATAGGTAACGAGATTACTCTAATTGAATATTCTGTGAAAGATTCAGTGCCAAAAACCATTAAGAAATTTGCCAGCTTTATACGTATGTACATATGTGTGTACATTCATGCACATGAAGGTACATGCCATGCAACACATACTTGTATGTGGCATACATACATGTGCATGCACGTGGTGTGGGATGTATGTGCCTTCTGGTATTGAGTTCACAGTTTACTGCAGGTTTAGCTTGCTAGTCTCTATCCAGGCATGAGTAATGATCGAAATGACAGAGGCCAAATGTATTTTGCTAAATGTTGTTAATTCTTGGTTATGATGCTCTTGGATTATAAGAATAAAGGTTGGATCTCTGATTTCCTCAGTCATTCTACCAAGGCCAGGCTAAATCCTGAAGATCTTGCCTTTCTCTGCCTCTTGTTCACTGTGTGATCTTGGCAAATCACATGGCCTTCTAGAGCTTCTTTCTATGTAAAATGAAGATTGTGGGTGGGATGGGGGTTAGGGGCTGGATGGCCTTTTAAGTCCCTTCTAACCTTTAAAATCCCTTGCAACTCTAAATCGAGCATCCTATAAACCTGAGGCTCAGAGAATTGAAAAGTCGTGCCCAGGGTCACACAGTTAAAAAGTGTAGGCAGGATTTGAACCTAGGAATCCCCTACTCTAAACCCAACACTGGATCCTCTTTGCTGGGCTTCCTTTGTGCACAAAAAAATAAATCACAAAATATGGAAATAGGTTTTGAACAATGATATGTATGGACCAGTGGAATTGCTTGTCGGGTCCAGGAGTGGGGAGAGAAGAGGGGTGGGAAAGACCATATATCGGGGAACCATGGAAAAATATTCTAAATAAAGAAATGAATTATATCAGTAAAATAGTGAAGCTCAAACTTTATTTGAATAGTGGATATATTTATTTGGAAGGATGGTGATTTGAGAACTGCCATCCAGAGTGACCCTAAAACTATTTTGAATGAGATTTTGCTTTTTTAAAATTCTGGGTTTTCTAGAAAACTTCATGGGGCAAAATCGACAGCCATCCTTGGGGATGAGAGAAGGGCAAAATCTGATGGAAGTGACAGGAGAGAGACTTGTGGAACTTGAAAGGGATACTTGGGAGTTCTCTGGAACATAGCCACTCTTGGGCTAACTGGACATCTGTTGCTTTCTCTAGCAGCTGGGATACGAGACAAAGTGATGGTAGGGTCCTCCGCCAGTGTACATTTTATCACCAAACCTGCACATTAGAATAAATCGTCAGCAATAATCCTTTGCTTTCTTTCATCCCAAAGGCAGAATAACCAACTGAAACAGAGAAGAGCCAGTTTGGGGGAGTCAAGAAAATGGTCCAGCGTGTTCTAAGCTTTCCATTTCTGAAAGGGCTTTTTTAAAAGGAACCAGCCCGACTGAAGCTATTATCTAGTATCTGAGTGCACTGTTGGCAAACTGGTCCCTGCATGTCTTTGAGGCATATGGAAATTGATGATGAAAGTGTCTAGTGTAACTAGAAATATAATTTGATGAAAACTGAAGCAGTGAACTGTGAGAAACTGTTAAATCAGTGTCATCAAATAGTGCTTGAAAAATAATGAAACAGAAATACTAGCACTATCCGAGTAATGTTGGGTAAAAGGCGGAGGTTAGAAAGCATACACTACATGGAAAAATTAAGAAAATACATGAGGTCATTCCCTTCTAATTGCTGGGATTTTTTTTCCCCCTTGCAAAGAGCCCTTCAACAACAACCTCCTTCCCCACCCCCCCCACCAGACTTGCCCTCCATTTATCTCTGAGTAGACAATGATATCACGTCTCCGCCAAATTATTCAGACACCGAGAGTGGAATTGGCATATGTCTAGGGAATGCCATGGTTTGGTGTTGGCACGGGACTTAAAGACACATAACCCCCGAAACTAAAAAGCATGCCAAAGGGCGTGGGGGGGGTCCCAAGTTTAAGCGTGCAAGGAGCAAAATTGAGACCAGAATGAGTGTGTCTACCACAAGGTCTAAACAGGAGGCACCACAAAGGGAGAAAACTCAAGATGGAGAAAGGGGGGCTGGAGGGGGCTGGGGGAATGGCTCCAATCCTGTTCATGTTAGCAAGACACTCCGTACAGGCTGAGTTTGAGGAAAATCCGGCGGTTGCTTTGTTCTGGAGTCAGAGTGAAATCAAACCCCATCTCAACTGTACACAAAGCAGGAATGACGTCCTGCCTCGCCAGCGTCTCGGAGTGCCACACCGCACACACACTTAAATGACTTCGGTTCAGGGGGAAAAGTCTGTGATTCTGTGTACAATAATCCGTGTCTCGGGCTGGCAGAACGCCGAATCCCAAGCACGAAGGGGGTGTAAGGCTGCCTTTTCAAAAGACACGCTCGAAAATTTGTAGCAAAAGATCACAGGGAGACAGAGACAGCTGGAAAAATTGGAGCAGGGGCTCAGAATTTCATGCCAACGTTACACCTAATGCGAAGGGAATGCGGATGGTAGATGGAGAGTTATGTATGTTATTCAGTGCAGCAGGACTTAACACAGAGGTTAAAATGAGAAGGGTTGGGAAATATTAGAACATAATCAGAACCATAAAGAAAACTGGGGGCCACAGAGCAAAGGCTGAGTGTATTGCTCCCCCCCCCCCTTAATGAGTTCTTAATGAGCAATAAAAGTAAAGAAATAATGAAGAACTAGAGGGATGTCACCCCAAGAAACCTAGGTCACCAATTGCCAGGTTTTTATTTTCTTGGAAAATCTTTACCCAATGTGATTGAGGCTGAAGAAGTGCTTGGCTTTTATCCTCCTTTACCTGGCTGTATTGAAGAGTCTTGCCCAGTGAAGATCCCACCAAAGAAGGCTGACGCTGTCTAGGCCAAAAGGAATTCTCAGACTTTTTGGTGCTGGAATTCCTTTACAATTATTAAGGACCCCCCCCCCCATCCAAGACCTTTTGTTTTTGTGGATTATATGGATCAATATATTTACCATATTGAAATGAAAATGTCTTCCTATTATTAGTATTTTTTTAACCCTTACCATCTGTCTTAGGATCCCTGTGTGCTAAGGCAGAAGAGCAATAGGGGCTGGGCAATTGGGGTTAAGTGTCCTGCCCAGAGTCACACAGATGTCTGAGGCCAAATTTGACCCCAGGAATTCCCCTTTCTACTCTACCCACTGAGCCACCTAACAGTCTTTGTATTATTAAGAAAATAAGTTCGACCCTGCAGATCCCCTGTAAGAATCTCATCTAGGAAATAGGGGCTTATCCTAGGTTTTCATTAATACGAGGAACTTCTGGATAAAGACAATGCCTTCCAAATAGGTTATCATCTTATTTGTAATTGAACAGAGAAGTTAAGTGACTTGCCTAGGGTCACACAATCAGTATGTATAAGAGGCGGAACTTGAACCCAGGTCTTCCTGACCACTAGACCAGCTCTTTATCTATGATGCCAAGGAAGCTCTCAGCTTTAAAATATCACATTATATATATATGTATATATATATTTGATATTCTTTGATATTAGGCATACCAATCTAAGCGACAGTTATTTTCAACCCCTTTTTAAAAAAATTTTCCTTTGGAAAAATATTTATTAAGCACCTACCCTGTGTCTGGCACTGCAGATAGAAGAACAAAGAGAAATCAGTTCCTGCCCTCAGGAAGTTTACTTTCTAATAGGAAGTATAGCATGTTTATATGTAAGAGGGGAAATTGATGAATTTGATATTAACTTAAAGAACTAAAATATTTTCTTGAGCTTGTTTAATTTCTAATGGCAATTATTTCTTGGAACTTTAGTTGTTCACATTAAAGAATCAAAACCAAGATGTGGTAAAAAGCTTTTTTTCTTTGTCTCTGCCTCAGTCTCTCTCTGTCTCTGCCTTTGTCTCTTTCTCTCTCTCTGCTTGACCATTTGGCTAGGCCCATCCTTCTCAGGGTGCAATTCAGCTGCAATTTTGAGGAATTCATCCTGGCTCTCCAAACCCAACAGCCAATATTCTTATTAAACTCGCCTTTCAGTTCTGAAATGCCTATAAATGGAAAATTGTCTCTAGTCTAATAATGACAATATTTGGTCCACGTGGTAATCTGGTTGGGGCTTCTTCTCTTTTCAGATTGAGATATGCCACGGCTGTTGTGATAGACATGAAAAGAGACAGAGTCAAACTATCTCCATAACACACCCCGGTGGTCACATTGAGATGTCTGTCACAGAAGAGAGGGCTATCTAAAGGCTGTCATGCACAGAAGACAAGAGGAAGGAAATTGAGGAGAAGAAAGGGAATGGAATTTGATCATGAGCAAGAAAGTTAGAGAAACAGAATCAAGAACAGTACCTGGCACATAGTAGATACACAATATGTTTATCAATTTGCTATTAACTTCATTTGTTATTTTTATTATTCTGATAATAATAATCATCATTATATTGTTGTTATTGTTTCATTTGGCTACCAGTAATTACTTCAAAAGTAATAAACAGACTAGCGAATAAGAAAAAGTTAGTACATATTTGAACGAGTTTCCAGAATTTGCATAATCTAATATCATCCTATCTAAAATTGATTGTTTAATTTAATTGGAATGAATGAAAAGGGATGGATGTTGATTCTCTAGGAGAAGAGCCTTAGCTCATACACTTTTGCTCTTCATCTAGTTTGGTGCTATTCATCCCAGATTTTCTGAAAACAATTTCAGATGAAAGTCTTTTCTTCAAAACAATAGTTTTTGTTAATAAAATTGGATTATAACTAAACTTGTCTCCAGTTTGATATTGATCTGCTTTTCCTGGGGTGGAGGACTGAAAAAGAATGTTTAAACCTTCTAAGTTAAAAATTTCCCTCATAACCGTACAGGGACTATTATGATGACTAGCTGATGGAGTTGATTTAAATTTGCATTTTTGCATTTTTTTGGTCTAAATGTGTGCAGATGCCCCAAAGCTTTTCTTTTTTTTCTTTTTAAGACTCTTACTTAAACACACATACACATAACTAAATTCTTCAATGTAGGTTAAGATTAAAATCATAAGCTAATATGTAGCTAGGCCTCTAATCTGATATAGTCTGCCTCCTTTTTATTTTTGATTTTCAGAATAAGGAGCAGGCCCTAAGGGCTCCCCTGAACTTACCAGCCTGTTTAGCTCAGGCAATCATTGATTCATGTAACTTATCTCTTTTTGATATTTCTCTGTGATTTAATAGTTCCAGCATGGCCCTAGGAATTAATACTCCCAGACCTATTCCTGGAAGTGCTGTACTAACAGCCCATTGTCAGAGGAGACAAGCCAAATAGCTTTTCTTTGCCTCAGTTTTTCTTTTGTAATAACATCTATTTTGTAGAAGTGTTTCAAAGCTTAATAAAGTATTTTGCTGAAAGAGCAAAGCTGTCTTAGTTTAGAATGTGTGTTTAGAATTTTTTAAATGGGAGAATCATAGACTATTCCAGACCTATAAGGGACCTTAGGCCCATCAGGTCCAATCTTTATTTTGCAAATAGAAAAACTAAGGTTCAAAGAGGTGAAGTTAGGTATAACTAACCACTTTGATGCTCAAGGCAAGTGGCACTAAATGAATTTTCTAATCAACCATTGCTAAGGCAGATATCTGCATCAGTCCTGTGTGCTGAAGAGCTGGGGGATGGGGGAGACTGGTGATAAGATGAAGCTATCACCAACTAGGAACAGGGCAGCCAGGAATTAACTAGATAAAAATGACTATATCCATGGCTATCTCACCCTGGTTAGGGCTCTTTGCAAAGTGATTTGCCCATCGTCACTCAGCTAGAATTGATAAACATCTAGTTTATTTTTTAAAAAATTCTATGTAATTATAGACTACATAATTACCTGAACAAGTTGTGGTATGTGATTATAATAGAATAATATCTTGCTGTAAGATATGACCAACAAAATGAGCACCAAAAAAACTGGAAAAACTTTTATGAAGTGATACAAAGAAAGTGAAGTGAGCAGAACCAGGAAAATGTGTACACAGTAACGACAATAATATATGATGATCTACTGTGAATGATATGACTATGATCAACAACACAAGGATCCAGGGCAACTCCAAAGGACTCATGATGAAAAAGGATATCCATCACTATAGTAGGAACAGACAGAATCCTAATGCAGATCATAATATACCATTCTTCATTTGATTTCCTCCATGACTTTTTCTCTAATGTAAGAAATATGTCTTATTTCACAATATGACAAACAGATAAATATATGTTATAAGATAATATATATATACACATATATATATGTATATATATATAAGTTATATCAAATTACCTGCCTTCTTGGGGAAGTGGGGAGGGGGGGAAAAGAATGAGATGTCGATTTTTGGCCATAACTAATGTGAAATTTTGTTTCTCTTGGACAAGACACATAATGTGTTATAAAATTAAAACTTATTACATATTTATAACAAATCATATGTATTATATTATTATTATGTTATGTATTACATTGTCACATACAAAAATGGTAACAAATTCTACATAATTAGACAGTTTGATATAGTAGAAGTATATGTGAATACAGAAGAACTACACAGAAGAAATATACCTTGTCTCTTAACTATATTGATATGTTATCAAAATGGGTTTTATGGTAAAGAACTTCTCGGATCAGAAGATGTTAGTATACTTTATATGTTTAAAGTTTTGCTTAATAATTGAGCACTTACTGCCCAGATTCACATTTTGTCTGGATCCTTGCTAGACATATATTAACTTATAAAACCTCAAGTTAATATTATTTATGTTGCATTGTGTTTTTATTTATTTCCTTTAACATTTCCCAATTGCATTTTAATCTGGTTTGGGTGGCTTAGAACCTATTGGCTTCAAGTTTAATTAGCAAAGTTGACTGTCAAAAATCTTTGAGGTTGCATGTTTCTTACAATGTGGTGCTTCATCACCTGTATCAAGGGGGTAACTAATATGATGCTAAAATAGCCAGTTGACATGGTCAATTCAATCAGCTACTCTGATTATGAAGAAGTCAGAAGAGAGAAGTTTCTGGATAGAATCTGTTGCTTTGTTTGACCAAACTGAATAGTCAGGCAACAGTTGGGTAGCCAACACAGCCCCAAATTAAAAGATATTAATTCTGTCATGAGCAGCATCAGGGTTAAGCCCCAGATGTCCTCTAAAATCATCCTTTCCAACATGATGCTAAGCTTTCAAAAAATTTGCAAGTAGGATATAAAGTTTTGCTAATCTAGAAAGAAGTATATCCTCACCAAGTTTATACAGATCCATCAATAGAAAAATTGGTCACTAGACGATGATTTTTCTTTTGAGGGGGAGGGTGGGGTAAGGGGTGGGACAAAGTAATTCATGAAAGAAACTATGCACCAAGCCAAATTGAAATATGAATCAGTGGTGGGAAGACACAGATCAGTGAAATTTTGGAGTTTTGTATCTTGAGAAGTTTGAAGGAGGTCTGTGTTGCCTAGTGACTCTTGTTAGCAAGAACAAGGAAACAACAACAACAATCTTATTTTCAGAATTTCCATATGATGAAAACAATATGAGGGGATTTTTCTAATTGAGACATTTTTCTTTGTGCAATTTTCCCGATATTTCATTTAAATTGCAAGCACATGGAAAGCAAACATATTGGAACCAAACATCTACGCTTAGAAGGGTCATGTGCAGAGTCATGCCCTGCTAAGATGTGTCCAGAAGATATGAACAAACGGTTCTCAGAGGAAGTAAGAAGAAGCCACTACCATATAGGGGAGAAATGCTCTGAATTACTAATCAATGATAATTACAAATTTAAACTACTCATATCAAAAATAGATAACATCATCAGTGGAAAGGTTACATATGACAAATGAATAAATATGTGGTTGGTGGAGTGATGAGTAGGTCCAAAATTTCCAAAAACAATTTGAAATTAGATTGTCTTAGACCCTTTAATTCCTCATTATTGGACATAGACCCCAAAGAAGTCAATGACAGAGAGAAAAGTCCTATCTGTTAAAAAATTCATTGAAATTAAGCAAACAGGTAGTAAACATTTATTAAGCACCTTTGGGGATATAGACATATAGGAAGAACTAATACCTCTACTGTGAAGGCTTGCTGAACCCTTTCAGGGTTACTCATCCATCTTTGGTGCTCTTCTGGCATTTAACTCTCACCTGTGGCTCCAAGAAGCTACAGCATGTATAGCAGCCACACCCTAGTAAAACTGTCTGGGCAGATGGATGAAACCAGGTTAAGAGTAACTGATGAGCCACAAATCTGTTAGGAAGTTAGAGGAGAGTCTACCACAAATGTGTAAAATGGCCAGATGACAACAATTTGTTCCAGCAGACACAAATGTGGCTGAAGCAGGTGCTACGAAGTGCATAGAGGTTGATCAGACATCAAAGACTACAAGGTCATCCACCGCATCCTGGTCCATCAGTCTTCTTGACTTTTGTCTTGCCATGGACTTTGATGATTCTGGAAGAGAAAGTGAGGCACTCAACTTTGTGCAACTGTGCCTCACTGAAATCCAATTCGCATACATATCCAGACATTACCTAGTGAAGCTATTGGTCCTCTTTGAAAACAAATGACAGACAATAACAAGTATGTCAGGTACTGTGCTAAACTCTCTTTGTAGTAGCCCCAAAATGGAAACAAAGTGGATGCCCATCAATTGAAGTATGTCTCAACAAATTGTGTTACATGAATGTATTGGGGTATTGCTGTACCCTAAATGGCAAAAAGAATCAGAGAAACTTGGATGATGAAAAGCAAGAAAAACCAAGAGATAGACATTCACCATGACCCCAATTCTATTCAAGCTAATGCATAGAAGATGTCAGATTTTCAATCAGTATCATGACCATTCTTGACTCTGGTGGACTGAAAAGAAAACATAATCTCCTTTTCTCTGAAAAGAAGTGGTATATTATTGTAATAGAATGAGGCATATGCTGTCAGACATGGTCATTCTGTCTGTTTTGCTTACCAATATTTTTCTTCGTCACAAGGAAAGATTCCAAGGCATGCATGTTGGGGAAGAGAGCAATACCAGGAAATGAGAGTAAGGTTAAAAAAAGGTATTAATAACACACATTAAATAAAAGAGATATCATTGTATGGCGTGATGGATAGTGAGATCGGTTTGCGAGTGAGGAAGACCTAGGTTCAACTTTTGCATCTTCCACATACCATTTGAGTAATTCTGGATTTGTCCTATCAATGTCCAGGTATTCTTCTCTATCAATCAGTTGTAGAGGAGGTGCCCATCTGAATCAGTAGATGAATGCCACATGGGAAGCTTCTTATATTGATGAAACTATGTATATCTTTTATATGGCTATCTTCATATATCTGCATTGATGCAAACTCAAGATAAGTCCAAGAATTGCTATCTGACT
>NC_077232.1:46041593-46096593 GCF_027887165.1 Monodelphis domestica | reverse complement strand
TATAAAACTGTATCTTTCTTGTTTCTATTTATCAATTCTTTCTCTGGAGGTAGACATACACAAGTCATTCAACATATATTTCTGTTGGTCAGTAGGTGCTATTATGATTTCCAATTAACAGATCAGGTAACTGAGGCAGACAGAGATTAAATTATTTTCCTAAAGTTGTCTAGGACAATAAACATCTGAAACTGCATTGGAACTCAGGTCATAGCAGATAGAATGCTAAGCCCAGAAGCAGGAAGATGATTCTTCTTGAGTTCAAATGGCTAAGTGACCATGGGGATGTCCTTTAACCCTATTTGCCTCAGTTTCCTCATCTGTCAAGTGAAGTAAAGAAGAAAATGGCAAACCACTCTAGTATCTTTACCAATAAAACCCCAAATAGGGTCATGACAAGTAGGGCATGACTGAAAAACAACTGAACAACTCCTTTACTCCAGATCTAGCATTTTACCCACCTTCCCAGAAAATTGGTAAGATATTTCACCTCTGTTTACCTCATTTTCTTTATCTGTACAATGGGATAACAACAATTCCTTCCTCCTAGATGCTCGTGATGATAAAATGAGATGATATATGTTGCCAGGAGTCATCAAAGACCACCCTGTTTGACACGATCCACATGGAAACCAGGGAACTGCAAAGCAGCCCCCAGGAAGGATGGAAACACCCACTGAAACACCCCTAAGTGACTTTCCTTATTAACATCCCCTTATTATTGGAATTGCTAGAATTATTATTCTTACATAGTTCCAGAAAAAATAGATGAGAGTAGCATGCTTGCAGGGTTAATACAGATGTCCCACACTGTTCCCCCAGGAGATCCCACTTACAAAATGAAACCTAAGGTTTCATATATGCCCATTTAGATAGGACCCTCTTTTCTAGGGATAAAAACTTCTGGCAAATCTGTGCTCTGAATTCCCTAACTTATATCTGGGTCATGTTGATTCTACCCACTGATCCTGCCCTTAGCAACAGTGTTTCATTGACTTATCTCCCTAGGCTTCCTGTCTGTTGTTAGGTTCCATGGAAACATGTATGTTGAGAATGAAACTGTGTGCCAAGTATATGTGTGATCATGATGGTATAAAATAAAGTCAGGCCCCAGTCTAGGTGGAGCAGTTTATAATATGAAACCTGTACTGCAGGTTGAATGTGAAAGCTGTGTCCCATCCATCATTTCACTGACACCGTCCCACCATCAAGACCACATCCCTTGTGGGAGGCTGGCCCACCCCACAGCAATATGTAAAGAGCATTGCAGACTTCAAAGTTCTTTCTCAGTTGTAGCTATTATTATCTATCTAATACAACTCATTTCATTTTACATGAGAAACCAAGGAAAAGACTAGACCAAAGTCATACAATGAATAAGGAGCTGAATCAAGACTGAACTCTGAAGTCTGGGTCTCTCTTCTGCTTCTCCTACAGGAAGAGATTTCACCTATTAGTGGCTAAAGTCCATTGTTTTCTCATCCATTGCTTTTTAATCCAAACTTATTACTTTTTCCTGCTAGGTAAGTCTCTAAAGGAAAAGATCAAATCTAAGCAATGTATTCGAAGTGTAATTATTTTAAAAGGTCAAAAATCAGAGAATTGAAAAATAAACCTTTTTGTCCTATGAAAGGATGAATCACCTTGTCAGCATTTGATCCTAGAAGTCTATCAAGTTGTAGAAAAAGTGACTTCCTTTATTTGCCTCTTAGATACTCAAGGGCCTGTTGAATTAGCACTCAAGCCTCTCCCCCAATCTTATTGTTTTCCTTCAATATTATCTTCATTCACATTACTGTAGCCATTGCACTTATTGGCTCATTTCTTTAGCAACTTGAGCAAATCCCTAACATTCAGGAAGTCAGAGGGACTCCCTTCAAGACTTGACTCTAAAATTTTACTGAGTGACCTTGGGCAAGTCCACTTCTGTGGGTTTCAGTTTCATTATCTGTAAAATAAGGGAGTTGGACTAGATGATTACCAAGGTCAGGCAAAACGGTATTTATTAAGCACCTACTGTGTGCAACAATTGTGTCAAGCATTGGAGCTATAAATAAAAAGAATAAAACAACCCCTACTCTCAAGAAGTTCATATTCTCAAGGGTGGCACAATAAATATACATATAGAGGATAAATATAAAGAAAATGAAGATAAATATGAAGTAGCAAAATACAAGGTAGTTTAGAAAGTGGGACACGAGTTGGGCATTAGAAAGACTTCATATAGAGAAAGTAATAAGTATATTAACCTTTTGCTTTGCTTTTACAATTATTATCTCATTTGATCCTCACAACAATCCTCCCAGATAGGTATGATTATCCTTGCTTTACAGTTCAAGAAACTGAGGCAAACAAGATTTAAGTGACTTGCCCAGGGTAACGGAACTAATAAGTGTCTGAGATCATATTTGAACTGTGGTCATCTTGACTCTGGTCCAGCACTGTAACTCTATTGCCTCACTAGCTTCCTATTAGGAATGATAGATAACACTTATATTGCACCTACTACATGCCTGGCACTGTGCATTTTACAATTAATATTTAATTTAATTCTTACAACTGGACTCTGTTATAGGTAAAGTCAAGTGTTTCGCACACTTAACTTTACCTATAATAACTTTACCTATAGCATCTGGGAAGTAAGTACTATTATTAATCCCATTTTACAGATAAGGAAACTGAGGCAAATAGCAGTTAAATGATTGACCCAGAGTCACACAGCTACGAAGTGTCTGAAGCTGGATTTTAACTTAAGTCTTCCTAACTCTAAGCCCTGCACTCTGGCTAAGAAGTCTTGCTTGAGTTGTATTTCTTTTTAAAAACCCTTACCTTCTATTCTATTTTTTTTTCCATTTCAGATGGTCTTTTAATAGACTTAGTAAAGCCAAAGAATTTGTATAAAAGAATTCTTCAACCACTTCAAATACAATATCAATGGAATATTCATACTTCTTCCATTAAAAAAGGAGGGCATAAATAAACATTTTCAAGAACCTCTTCTATGGAAAGCTTGTAAGTCTATTTCTCAGTAATTTACAGAAGAGAGGGAAAGGCTAGGCAATGGGGAATAAGTGACTAAACCAGGGTCACACGGCTAGGAAGTGTGGAAGGGCTGATTTTAACCCTCTCCTATCTCTCTATCCAGTGAGCCACTTAGCTGTCCCCCTGGAGGATTCCTTCTAAATCTGAGTTAATTTGTGATTGATACGATTTTTCTTCCCACTATTAAGCAGATGTTAAGAATTCCCCCTCCCTAGAAAGCCCCCAGCCTTCATTTTCTGACCTTGAATCCTATCAGTGTTTTGAGGCCACTTTCTCTGATTATGAAAATTTCTTTACAGCTGCCTTTATTTCATGACTATCTGTAGAAATCCTTCTTTATGGGCTTGTCTTTTTCAGTTATAAATAGCCATCCTAGAACTCAGGGACCCATAGGAGATTAGCCTCCAACCAACTTTTTAAGACCAATTCAATGTAGTGGAGGAGAGACCAGGAGTGCATAGGTAAATATTTAACAACCAGCTCTCTAGGGGAAAATAAAAGTATTCTCAACACACTTTTAAATTTAATCTGAGTCTAGACAACTAACTAAGTAATAAAATAAGCCCTGATTCATAGTTTGCTGTTTCCAAGGCACAAATGCTCACATTGGATATTTAACAATTGGGTCTCTCAAGTACTGACACCTGCAAGATTCTGGGAGAGAATCTCAGACCTGGAGTTTCTAGGGACGGTGGGAGAAGAGAACACAGGCTTCGACCACATGGTAGTTCCACAAAGACATCGGTGTACTCCTGCAAGCCATGGTATATTAAAGAGAAGCATTCTACCTAAGGCAGGGAGATGTGGGTTTGAGTTTTACCTTAGACACTTATTTGCTATGAACCTGGGCAAGTTATTTAACTTCTCTGGGTCTCAATTTCCCCACCAGAAAAATGATGGGGAAAAACTTGATAAAATCTAAGATTTTTTTCTAACTCTAAATGTGTGTCCCTAAGACATCAATGAGGCCACAGTCAAAGAAGCCAGGGGGGAGTAGAGTGAAGCCAGGCTAGGGAAGGATTTAACTGTGTGGAGTATAGGATGAAGGTGGGGGAGAAAATATGCCATTAATGCTTCAGCATCCTGGGATTGTCTGGCTCGCTTTGTTCTTGTGACAACACTGGTTGTTGCTAACCAACCTTATTCAGTTTGGTATTATATTAGGCCTTAGGTCATCTCTTTGTTTCAAGTGTCTTGTCTATTGGGGGCAGCTAGTTGGTGCAGTGGAAAGAATGCCAATCATGGAGTCAGGAAGACTCATCTTCGTGAGTTCAAATCTGACCTCTGACACTTATTAGCTGTGAGACCCTGGGCAAGTCACTTAACTCTGCCTCACTTTTCTCATCTGTCATGAGCTGGAGAAAGAAATTCCAAAAATCTCCAGTATTTTTTGAAAATAGCAACAACAACAACAACAACAACGAAACAGCATCACAAAGAGTCAGATATGAGTGAACAACAAAAATCTGTCCATTTGAATGTAATCTCCTTGAAGACAGGGATTTCCTTTTGGTTTTGATTGTATCTTCCTCTCTTGGCACAGTGCCAGGAATATACTAGATACTTACTAAATGTTTATTGATTGCTTGATTGAGTCTTCAACAAGACAGTAAACTTTTGAAGGTCATTGTCTATATCAAGTATGGAAAGGAATCATACAATATAGTAGGTAAAATAATAGACTAAAGCATAAGTCAAAGACATTGAGCTGGAAGGGATTTTAGGAGTCATCTAATCCATTCCTCTTATTTTATACAAGGGAATATTGGGGTTTATAGAGATTAAATAGTTCTCCCCAAATAATATTCTTAGTAACACTTTAAGGACCCTGATTCTTAATCTGGACTTTTTTTTGACTTGCAGAAATTTCTAGTCAAGGTTCTGATACTATTTGGGCAAGTTTGGGCATATTATCTCCCTTTTCAGAACTTTAGCCTTCACATCTGAAATAGTAGGATTATCTGAGTTGTTGTTGTAGAGGATGTTGTGGTTTGATACTCTATAAATGTTCACAGAAGTATCTCTTCAGCTCTCCCTTCAGAAGGTAAGCCAGAAGTGACTTCCCTTCAACAGGCCAGCATAAACTCTGCTTGGAGAATTATAGTTATGAAAACACTATTTATTTATATTTAATAAGTATATATGTATATAAGAATTAGTAACCAGGAAATCTTAACACTAAAGGGGAACTAACTTTTCACCTACCTTCTAAGTTTTTCTCACAGCAAACTCTTCAGATCTTCTGGCTACTCTAAACTACCCAGTACTTACTAAAAAACCCTCAAAATGCTATCTGACTACAAACTACCTATAATCATTATTAAATTTAACTTAATATTATTAAAGGTGTCTCCAAGTAAAACCTAATCAGGCAGCCCAATATGGCACAGGCTGTCTAACCAAAGGGTAACTCTGGCATGACCCAGAGTACAGGCAAAACAGCCTTTGATCTTTCCTCAGAACTGTTCGTCACAACAGCATATATAACAGATTCTCTCTCCAAGATGATTTCTCCTGGTCAGGCAAGTAGGAACCTTGAGATGTATTTGATTTCTCTCTCTCCTATAGACACCAAAGAGCAAGACTGAGTTGAGTTTGCTTTCAACAAAAGCTAAGAAGGCAGTTAATATAATCTAGGTCAGTGATGGCGAACCTTTTAGAGGGGAGTTTGATGTGAGCAATGTTCTCAGGCATGTGTGGAGAGGGGGAGGGGAGCAGCCCAACCCCGCATCCCTCTGGTTTTCTAGTAATGAACTCTGTGTGGACTCTGTGTTGGGTTGATAGTGTACATGCCCACAGAGAGGGCTCTGAGTGCCCCCTTTGCCATATGGTGCCATAGGTTCACCACCATGGATCTAAGTTGTACATATATTATCTTATAACATATATTTTTCCTATTCATTGTGTTATGAAACAAAATACAAATTGCTTATAATAGAAAAAAATTCACAGAGGAAATAAAGTGAAAAATCATGAATTTTAATTTTGCATTCGGACTCTGTTCCTTCTGAAAGTGGTATCCTCTTGCTTCCTGAGTCCCTTGGAGTTGTCTTTAATCCTTGTCTTTTTGATAATAGTTATTCACAGTTGAGATGGAGTTTTAAAAGTAGAATTTCCCAAGCTAAAAAGAAAGGAATGGTGCACAAAGAGCTTTGTAGTTAATTAAGCTTTACCATGATATGTCTTAATTGTATGGCTTTTGAAGCTCATCAATATTCATCTTTCAGTGATACTAATCATAGTCTATCCATTCATGTCCATGCTAGGCATTTTTTTAACCTTATGAATCCTTGCTTAAGGGTCTCCATAATGCTGGGGACTTTAGTTTTCTTGATAGTGTATGGATACCTGTACATACATCCTTTTAAGTATGTTACCAGATAATTTTTTCTCTACACACACACACACATTACAATTTCCTTTTCTCCTCTTCTCTAATGCTATTCTTTATTTTTAATGTGCTTTAACCCACTTTCACCATATACCTTTCCACTACTGAAGAATAACCTTATGGTCATAGATCTAGAGGAGGAAATGACCTAAAAGGTCATGGAATTGTGGGTTTTAAAATTAATAATCAATAACTAAATGCTATATTTTATAAAGTTTTATCAATAATAACTAAAACAAAAGAATTGCCTGACTTCATCCCTATCACAGATCCAAAAGAGGATGAGGGAGGAGTTACAGACACTTAAATACAATCACACAAAATGTGGGGGTGCAGGAAAGTGGAACCCTTGGAAAAACTAAGGGACTTCTGGGAGATGAAGTCCAAAGGCTCAAAATCTCCATTTATACAGAATCAGTCCAACCTTCTCACTTTATATATGAGGTAACTGAGAGATGAAGTAAGTTAATTTATTTGCTCTAGGTCACTAAGGGAGTAAGTAGCAGAATAGAAATTGGATCCTAGCTTAATTGACTCTAAGGTTTATATATACCCTCTTCCCCATACTAATCTTCAACTTTAGTTCTTCAGAACATGGGTATCCCATAGTTCACCACTCGACAACATCACTAGTGGTATATGCACACTAAAAAGAAGGTTTGTACAATTTCTAAAAAGAAATCCAACTGTTTCTTTGTCCTATTCAATTCTGGACCCACCTTACCAGTCATCTATCATATCATATTAGTATATATGTAACACTAGACAAATTCTAAAGCTTGTCCAAACAAATGCTTATTTCTGTATCCACTTAGTTTTTCCAATGTAGATGGTCAAGCTACTTTCTTCTGAATAACTCTGGATCTCACTTAGGAAGCTCTGCAATGTATCATATTCTAACCTTCATGACAAGTTAAAATAGTCAATTATTTTGCTGTGTATTAAATTTGTAAGAGAGGGGTGAAGGGTTTTTGTGTGCCTGAGGATCTTTTTTCTTCAGGTAGCAGAAAAAGAATGTAGTTTACTCAAAGTTTGATCCTTTCAAACAAGAACCCAAGGGAGTGTTCAATATTAAGAAAACTATCAGCTTAATTTTCCATATCAATAACAAAGCCAACAGAAATATGATTATCTCAATAGATTCAGAAAGACTCCTTGACAAAGTATCAGACCCATTACTTACAAAAACATTGGAATAAATGGAGCTTTCCTTAAAAGAGATAAGCGGTATCTATCTAAAACCATCACCAAGCTTTATGTGTAATGGGACTAAACTAGAATCCTTCCCATTAAGATCAAGGGTGAAGCAAGAATGCCTGTTATCATCAATACTATTTAATATTATACTAGAAACATTGGCTAAAGCAATAACAACAGAAAAAGAAATTGAAGGAATTAGGCTAGGCAATGAGGAAACAAAACTATCACTCTTTGCAGAGAGCAGGATCTTTATATATATATATAAAGATCCAAGAGAATCAACCAAAAAGCTAATAGAAACAAAAACTTTAGGAGAGTTGCAGGATATAAAATAAACCTATACAAATCATGAGCATTTCTACTTACTACCAACAAAGCAAGAGATAGAAAAGGAAATTCCATTCGAAATAACTGTAGATAACCAACAATCAAACTTCAGCTGAACCTCTCCAGTCCTTCCAAATGTCTTTCTCAAATCAGTATAATGCAACAGAAGGAGTCTTGGGGTTTGCCATTAGAAGCCATCATTGAATGATGACTCTGTTTCTTTACCCATCTTGTGATGTGTCTATAGAGCTCTCTGGGGTCTGTTTACTCATTTGTCAAATGAGGGAGTTGAATCTAACGATGCCCAATGGCTTTCTAATTCTAGATCCTATGAGAAAGACTACAGCAAACACCAGATTTAGAAAGAGGGCACTGCTGTGTGAAGTTAGTTATAAGAATTTAGAGAAGAGTTTTAGAGGTATGTTAGGGCAACTGGCATAAAATCTAGCAGCAAAAGGGATACTGGACTCATTGACTGCCATGCGAGTCTTATGGATTGTGATAGAGACATGAAGAGAGAGAGGTTTTGCAGGACTTGTGGGCCAAGATGCAAGGCTGAAGACCCAGCTGTCAATCAAGAGAAGATTTCAATGGAATGTCCCCAGAAATAGCAGTTGGGGGGGGGGGGTTGCTGGACACACTCTGAGAGAAGAAACTTGGCTTTTGGATTTTGTCTCTGGAAGTCACTCTCTTTCCCTGGAGGTTTGAAGCTGGCTGAAAGACCTTTGTGAGTCTGATTTGGGGTTTTTTTTTGGAGTTTTTCTGGTTCTGAGCAGTTGAAGTTGACACTGAGAAGAGAAACTTGGCTTTTGGACTTGGTCCTCTGTCCCTCTGGCTCTGAGCAGTGGAAACTGATCATGGGAGAAGCTTTTGAGTGGGTGGTCTATTTGAGAATCGAGCTGACCAGGAGAGAACTTAGAGACTTTGAACTTTGTTTTTCTCTGGAGCTGAAGCTGAGAAAGGAGACCAACCAGGCTGAATTTGTGAAGAAGAAGAAAAAAGATTTTGAACTGCTGTTGTCTTCCAACTCCCTAACTGTCTCAGTCACAGTTTGTGACTGGAATACTTCCTCAAACCTTCCTAAAATTATCCCTGTAGTTTAGGGAAATCCTCATCCCTCTTACCTCAGTTTCCCATCCTGTTATCCCAATAAACCCCTTGGTTTGAAAAAGGAAAGGAAAAGGATATCTTTATAGATTACTCAAGAGGGGAGGGAAGGAGCCAAAGGCTTCAAGAAGAACTGATTGGAGAGGGTTACAAAAGGGAGGGAGTGAAGGGGGGAGGAGGTTAGGAAATAGACTGATCCATCAGCAATCAGTAGGGATCAATAGGCAAACCCCAAAGTATCCTCCAGTATCTATCTAAAGCAGTATTCCCTGTGTATCAGCATCCCTCAGCATTTCTCATTTCTACCTCCATTACCAATAAGCAGGTTTAGGTTCCTGTAGCAGCTCTCTAGTCACAGCCAGAGAACAGCAGTTTCCCCTCAGTTTGCTCCTCTATTTCAATCAGTTACATCTTCTATTTCAGGATTTTATCACATGCCTTTTTTATTTTTTTTCATGCACTTCATATTGGATTTATTGCCGTTATTCTTCCTTGATGTTTGTTGTACTATTTTGGGCATATTTTAATTTCTTAAGGCTTCTTTGACAATGAGGGTCACTAGATTAGTATGGGTTATCCATCTTTGGCATGAGACCAAATATTGTCCCCCTGCTTCTTGTTGATTTTTTTAGTTCAGTAACTTTTCCCCCAATTATATGTAAAAAAATTTTTTAGTATTCATTTTCTAACATTTTGAGTTTCACATTCTTTCCCTCCCTTCTCTCTTCCCTCCTTCATATGCTAAGCAAATTTATATAGGTTTTACATGGGTTATCATGTAAAACATTTACCTTGTTCAGATTGTAGAATAAGATACATATTAAAAATAAATGAAGAAGATAAAGTGAAAAATTATATGCTTCAATCTGCATTCAGACTACATCAGTTCTTTCTCTGGAGGTGGATAGCATTTTTCCTTGTAAATCCTTTGGAGTTGTATTAGGTCATTGTATGACTGACAATAGCAAAATCATTCACAGATGATCATTGTATAATGTTGCTATTACTCCAAGGAGATCAGGGGAAAAGGAAAAGAACCTACATGTTCCGAGATATTTGTAGCAGCTCTTTTTGGGGTGGCAAAAAGCTAGAGATTGACGGGATGTCCATCAATTGGGAGAATGGCTGGACAAAATGTTGTATATGATTCTGACGGAATATTGTGCCTTAAGAAATGATGAACAGGTTAATTTTTTTAAATCTTGGGAAGGTCTATTGACATTATGAAGAGTGAAATAAGGAGAACCAAGAGAACATTATAGGCAGTTATAGAATTAGTACTTGAAGAGTAACTTGTAAATATTCACCTCCAGATAATGAACTGAAAAACAGAAACAGGAAAGACACAATCTACGTGTGTATATCTATTTGTCAGGGGGCACCTTCTATGATGCGGGGAGGGGAGGGAAGGACTGAGATACTTGGGAATAAATTCTATTAAATAAATAAGTTTTAAAAAATATTGTTGTTACTATATACAAAGTTCTCCTAGTTCTGCTTACTTCATTTTGTATCAGTTCACATAAGTTTTTCAGGGTTTTTTTTGAAATTTTCCTGCTTATCATTTCTTATACTAAGATAGTATTCCATTGTAATCTTATCCCAGAACTTGTTCAACGATTTCCCAATTGATGGACCTCCCCTCAATTTTCAATTCTTTGCCACAACAAAAAGAGCTGCGATAATTACTTTTGTACAAATAGATTCCCTTCTCCCCTTTTAATCTCTTATAGCTACAGACCTAGTAGTGATATTGATGGATCAAAGGGTGTGTATAATTTTATAGCCCTTCGGGCATAGTTCCAAACTGCTCTCGAAAATAGTTGGATCAGTTCAGAAATCTACCAAGAGTGTGTAGTGTCTCAATTTTCTCACATTCCCTCCAACATCTATCATTTTCCTTTTTTTTTGTCCTATTAGGTCATCTGATAAGTGTGAGGTGGAACTTCAGATTTGTTTTAATTTGCATTTCTTTACTCAATAGCAATTTGGAATTTTTATATGATTATTAATAGCTTTGATTTCTTTCTACAAAAATTGCCTATTTATATCCTCTGAACATTTATTAATTAAATAATGACATATTTTTATAAATTTGACTTAATTCTTTACATATTTGAGAAATGAGGCTTTTGTCAGAGATATTTGTTGTACACCCCCCAGTTCTCTGTTTTCCTTCTAATCTTGGTTGTATTGGTTTTGTTTGTGCAAAAACATTTTAGTTTAATGTAATCAAAATTATTCATTTTATATCTTATAATTCTCTCTATCTTTTGTTTGGCCATAAATTCTTCTCTTATCCATAGATCTGACAGATAAACTATTCCATGTTTCTCTAATTTGTTTTTGGTATCACTTTTTATGTCTAAATCATGTACTTCTATTGACTGTATCTTGGTATATGGTGTGAAATGCTGGTCTATACCTACTTTCTGTCATACTGTTTTCTAGTTTTCCTAGTAGCTTTTGCTATTTAGCAAGTTCTTGTTCCAAAAGCTTGAATCTTTGGGTTTATTAAACACTAAATTACTGTGGTCATTTATTACTGTGTATTATGCACCTAATCTATTCCATCAATCCACCACTCTATTTTTTAGCTACTACTAGATTATTTTGGTTATTACTGATTTATAGTACACTTTGAAATCTGGTATGGCTAGACCATTTTCCTTCACTTCCTTTTTCCATTAAGTCCCTTGATATTCTTGGCTTGAATCAGATGGATTTTGTTATTATTTTTCCTAGTTCTATAAACTATTTTTTTTAGTTTCATTGGTATGGCACTGAATAAGTAAATTAATATAGGTAGCTTATTGCTCATTTTTACAGCCTGTGAGCCAAGAATGATTTTTACATTTTAAAAAACATTAAAACATTACTTACAGGGGGCAGCTGGGTAGCTCAGTGGATTGAGAACCAGGTCTAGAGATGGGAGGTCCTAGGTTCAAATCTGGCCTCAGCCACTTCCTAGCTGTGTGACCCTGGGCAAGTCACTTGACCCCCATTGCCTAACCCTTACCACTCTTCTGCCTTGGAGCCAATACACAGTATTGACTCCAAGACGGAAGGTAAGGGTTTTAAAAAAAACAAACAAACATTACTTACAAATGTAAAAACAATTCTTAGTTCATTTTGACCCATTCCAGCTCTAGAAGAACCCTAGGAAGAAAGGGATAATGTTTGAAGATGGGAAGTCTTGGGTTCAAATTTTTACACTTTCCACCTGTGTGATCCTGGGCAAGTCAATCGCCAAGTTCCTAATGCTCTTCTGTCTTGGAACTTATATGCAGTATTGATTCAAAGACAGAAGGTAAGGGTTTAAAAAAAAAAGGAAAAAAAGGGATAATACAAATTCAACAAGTAGTATGAAAAGAGCTCTCTTGGCAGAGTTAGGATATCTGTGCTTTGAGCCCTCACTTAGCTTTGTGATTTTCAGTTAGTCCCTTATCCTTTGTAGGTTTCCGGTTCTTCATGCTTAAAATGAAGTTGGACAAAGTGTTCTCTAAGATCCTTCCTTTCTACTAAATTCCTTGAATCTTTGAGGTTTCCTGCTCAAATGAATGTAAGCTTCCAGAGGGCAGTCTATTTTATTTTGTATCTCAAGAACCCAACCCTCCATTCAAAACATCATAGATTTAGAGAAAGGACATTAGAAATCATGGAGCCCAACATCAAAATCTGTATAGAACAGGAAACAGAGACTCAGATATGTTAAGTAATTTGCTTAGTGTCACACAGCTAGAAAGTAAGTGAGTCATGATTTGAGCTCAGGTCTTCCTGACTCTAAGAAGTACTCTATCTACTCTACTATCTAGCTGCCATATGTCTCATAAATAATAAGACATCGAATAAATCCATTTTGAATTGAATTAGATAGAGAATACATTCTCTTCCTGATTGCCCAGTGCATTTTTGAAGCTGTTCCAAATGGGAGTAAAATGGAGAGTTGGCAGCAAGAAACTATGTCTTCCCAAGATAAATAGAGAGGTAGGCTTTTTTGTTTGTTTGTTTTTAAGGGATCTGTGTTTCCAAAAAAAATTATAGCACTTGCTGCTTTTAGAAAAAACTATAAGACCCATGAGAATAATTATTAAGGGTCTTAGTTATAAAACAGCCTTAAAAGAAAAACACTAATCATTTCGGGTGGAGAAGGAGGAAATTAAGTTATACTTTTCTATGTCACGAAAACGATATCCTGGTATTGTAAGTGATCCAAATTATGAATAATTCACAAGACTTTTTTTTTAATTGTAGCATTTACCAGAGTTGTTATGATAATCTGTGCTTTCTTTCATCATGTGATATACACAAGGGTTTGCATGCTGGTAAGAGATGTACCATATTTAAAATATTTCCCCTTTCCATTTTTTTACAATAATGAAAGAACATTAGTGAGTTCTAGAGATTGTTTTTCATCTGTCAAGGGTCATCAAACACTAAAAATCAGGAAAAATAATAGGAATAGGTATAGGTTGTTCAATAGATTACTTCTAGTTCTACTTCTAGTAAAAGATTATACTACTAGAGGTTAACTTTTAACCTCTACAACAGAATTTCCATCTAAACAAGAAAGACATGACACAGTGACAAGGACAAACTAGGCATGGAGAAAGGGTCTACTTCAAATAGATCAAAAATGATTTTCATGTGTCCAGAAGTCACGCTGGTAAGGTAGGAGTCCATAAGATAACTGGCCTCCATCAGACATTTCCCTCTTTATTTCCAAACAGATGACTGAACCAAACAATGATTTTGCCCTAAACTCATTTGTACTTTGTGATTTTTTATGGAGATTTATAGATGTTCCAGAATATCATTCAATCATGAATTCTACAGTTTTGTGAAAGGAGTTGAGCAATTCATATTAGCCATGGTACACCTTTTTTTAAATTTACTATAAATAATCTATGTCCAAAGGAGGCAAAAGAAAGAACAGGATCCATGCATACAAAATCCTTTACAGCAGCTCTTTTTGGGGTAGTGAAGAATAGGGACCTGGGGAAGAGGGATGCCTATCTAGTGAGGGATGGCTTAACAAATTATGGCATATGAATGGAATAAAATTTTATTTTTCTATAAGAAAATAATGAAATGCACAGTTTCAAGGAAGTCTTGAAAGTTCTATATGAACTGATGCAAAATTAAATGAGAACCAGGAGAATAATTTTTATAACAACTTTATAAAGATAAACAAAATTGAAAGACTAAAGAATTCTGATAAATGAAATGATTGGATGGTTCTAGACCAAAGGACTTGATATGATACATGTTGCCCAAAACTTGACAGAGAAGTAATGGATTTAAGATGTAGAATTCAATATGCACATTTTTAGATATAGTCAATGTTGGAATTTCTTGTTGTTTGATTATGCAAATTTGTTGTAAAGACTTTGTTTTTCTCCCCACATTGGGAATGAAGGCAAGTGAAAGACAAAAGGGAATAGAAAAGAAAGAAAAAGAGAAAAAACAAAATAAAAAAGGGAGGAAAGAGGAAGAAAGAGAGAACAAGAAAAAAGAAATGAAGGAAGAAAAAAGAGAAATCAAGAAATACTGAAAGGAAAAAAGAGAGAAAAAAGGTCTTTGAGGCCTTTTAAATACAGAAAAGAGAACAAAAGGAAAGTCAGAAAGGCATGGATAAGCAGATCATTTTTGAAAGCTGTAGATGAAACTTTTCACATACTTAAACAGAAAAGCAATCTATATCTAACTGATCTATAGTTTCATATACAATCTTCTTATTTTATTTTTACCATGTGAATAGACAAATCTATTTTATTTGGTGTCTTTTATGTTCAAAATAAAAATAAAATAAAACCAAAGTTATTTTGTTATAGTTTGTTGTTTAACACTTTGAAGGCTTTGTTTACATTTTAATCTTTTCCCTTAAATTAAATTTCATTAAAATTAATTTAAAAAGTTAGGGACAATTGACCTATTAGAGTTCTCCTGTCATTTGCCTTTTTGTTTTATTATGTTGATATGATTAGGGGTCTCATTTAGACAGCTCAGTCATATCCTGAGGTTGATGCAACAAGTATATACCATTTGAAAACAGGAACCTCTGGACAACCTCTCTATAGGAAGAGAATGCCTCTTTGACTTGATTTGGTGGCATACTTTTTGAATGAATGTATTTCTCCCTACTTTTTGCCTCACATATTATTGATAATTGTCATGCCATTAGACTAAGGTATCTCTGTTATATTTCTTAAGGAATCTTGAATTTGAGAAAAAACATATTTTGCAAACACTTCTAAATAAGATCCATTATCACTCAAAAGGATTTGTTTTAATCGTCTATATGGGAAAAGCCAAGTGGACAAAGAATGACTGTTGTTCAAACTATGATATATAGTTGGATGGGCAGCCCATAAATTGGATCCATCTGTGTGTGTGTGTGTGTGTCACATATACACAAATATGCAATATGAGTTTATAAACTTTATAAATCAGTCACCACAAATAGGCTATGAGTTGGGTTAGGCTCAGAGTTGAACAGGAAAAAGAAACCAAGCTGTGCTGTCTTTGGAAAATTGTTATATGTTTTTAATGAACCAAAGTTCCTCCCTAGATAAGATCCTGCATAAAGGGCACCAATATTTTTCCAGTGATGCTGGATGTTTACAAATAATGGAGTACCAATATCCTAAGATTTCAAGCTGTAAGTTACTCAAAATGCAAGGTAGAAATTTATGGTGAACTATAAAAATTAAATTTATATCTATGATAATAAAAATATTACATTTTAAGAGATTTATTAATGATCATTAGAAATCAAGGAATAAAGAAGATACAAAATAAAGACTGTGTGCTCATGGCTGATTAGCCAGTTCAAACACCCATCTTACCACCACCAAGCTCAGGGCAGGAAGTAAAGAGGTGGGACCCTTCACACCCTTGCCTAATATCCTCTGTCTATAGGAAGTACATAAGTACAGGAAGTCAGTGGGCTCCTGGGAAATGTATTTCTTTTTTTAAGGTAATAGATTTTCAATTATACTTTACATAGATAGATCATAGCATTTTTTCAACAAAGAATTATACTGGAGAACTAGCATGAAGACTATCATAAAAAAAAATAAATGTGAAAACAAAAGATGGGTGAGTTATATGCTAAGAATGAACAATAATCAATGGACAATTGAGGTATTCTGTTAACATACATAAAATCCAAAAATTGGCAAGAAAACTGGTAGGTAATTAATAAATATTTGTTGATTGATTCATTGGAGTATAGCTGCTAGCATGTTGAATGGGTACTCTATAGAGCATTAAAAAAATATTCTGTTGATAAATGCCTTTCAATCTTAGCCATTTCTAAGAGGAAAAAGAAAGCTCCTTCTCTTTCCCAGGTGATCCCTCCCTTGTTTCAAAGAAATGTAATTAATCAAAAAATACCCAACTACAACAATCATGTATGGATTATGTCTCAGGAACTGCTCACCCTTCAACTACAAGCGTAAGGTATTTTCATTATCTATTATTTTAACATGATTTATTTACCTCTTTGCTTCCAGTTCTTCCCTACCACAAAAGAGTTACTATGAATATTTTGGTATATGTTAGACCTCTATTTCTGTTTCTGACTTTCTTAGGGTATAAATCTAGCATAAATAGATGCCTTTGCCCAGTAGTAGATTGGTAAGTGAAAGAGTATAGACAATTTAGCCATTTTCTTTTATAATTCCAAATTGATATCTAGAACAATTGAATCAATTAACCTTTAAAAACATGTTATGTAGAGTCAGCTAGGTGACTCAGTGGACTGAGAGACAGGCCTAGAGATGAGAGATCCTAGGTTCCTATTTGGCCTTAGACACTTCCTGGCTATATGACCCTGGATAAGTCACTTGACCCCCATTGCCTAGCCCTAACCACTCTTCTGTTTTGGAACCATTACACAGTTTTGATTTCAAGATGGAAGGTGAGGTTTAAAAAATAGCATATTAGTGTGACTGTTTTCCTACAACCCTTCCAACATGGCTTGTTCCTATTTTGGGCACTGACTTTCCTAGTTCAGATTTGCTTTTGGGATGAAATGAGGCACTTTCAACCCTCTTGAAACACAATACACTCAGAAACAGTGCTAGGCATTGCATTAAGAACTTGGGATATAGGGGGCAACTGGGTGGCTCAGTGGATTGAGAGTCAGGTCTAGAGATGGGAGGTCCTAGGTTCAAATTGTGATATGGAAATCACTTTAAAAGACTGATATATATATTAATTTAAGGTCACCAAGGAATTCAGCTATGTAATTCCTAAATGAAAACTCAAGTCAGCAGTCAATCTTTTATGGAGTTTTTAATTACAAACAGGAGGAAGAAAGATATTAGAGATAGAGAGAGAGAGGGAGAGAGAGAGAGAGAGAGAGAGAGAGAGAGAGAGAGAGAGAGAGAGAGAGAGAGAGAGAGAGAGAGAGAGAGAGAAAGGGGAGAGAAGGGAATAGGGCTTAATACCCCCTCTGCTTAGGCTGGGCCAAAGGCCCAAGCCCTTAGATAGCTGAGGCAAAGAAAAGAGATCAGTCCCTATCACTCACGTGACCAAAGTGGAGAAACAGTCTCAGGGGCCTCCACCTCCAGCCTCCTTCAGAGCAAGCCCTCCTCTCAGATCTCTCCAGGAGCTCTCCCTCCAGGACCTCTCTCCTCTCAGACTCCTCCAGAGCAAAACCTCTCTGAGCAAAACCTCTCCCCCCTGTCCTCAGACCCCGCTATCTTTAAGGAAACCATCTAAGTCCCCTCCCCTCAGTTCTCACATCTACCAATCACTGTCGATGTCTCCCCTGTGCCAATGGTGGCTCTAGCTTAACCCAGGACCGCCCAGAGGTCTGTTTCCTTTGCACATGTCTGTTGAAGGACATATTCTCAAATAATTAAATCTTGATCTTTGCTGCAGCCCTTCCTAAATCCTGTTACTCTGAGTAGGGTGGAGATTGTAAGTTCCAAGACCTGGTTCTGTCATTCCAAGTATCTATTGTATCAATTCTAAAATCAATCATGACTCAAAGAACTTCCTGTTCTATGCTTAAGCATAGGTCAAAGCCCTTTCCATTGTTTAGCAAAAGGTTTCTGTCCTAAAGTAGTCTTAAGTAGGGAGGAGAAGGATCCTCCCATGCCAAGGAGTTTCACATTCCAATAGAGTTCTTACTATCAGTAGGAAATTTTTTCAAGTATGAAATTTCCCAATGGGGAAATTTCCAACATTCATAAGTCTAAGAAATTTTAAGGTTTACAAAATCTGGCCTCAGACACTTCCCTGCTGTGTGACCCTGCAAGTCACTTAACCCCCATTGCCTAGCCCTTACCACTCTTCTGCCTTGGAGGCAATACACAATATTGACTCCAAGACAGAAGGTAAGAGTTTAAAAAAAAGAACTTGGGATTCAAAGAAATCTAAAATCATCATCATCATCATCATAATTAATTACAGTAATAAAACTCAGAACTCTCTTTGGCCTCAGGAAGCTCCCATTCCAGTGGATGAGGTAACAGAAATAACCATAAACATCTGTTGTTGTTCATCCTTCATTTTTGAAGACCATCATACCATGAGTTGCCTGTGAATTGGATTTAAGTCAAGTAGAGTTGTAGTCATCAACTTCATTCTTCCAGAGTCCTCAAAGTTCTAGTGGCAAGGCAAAAGTCAGGACGACTGGTGATGGCTTGGGATGCAGTGGATGACTTTGGCATCCTAGATGTTTGACTAAGCTCTAAGGACTCCACAAGCCCTGCTGTAGCCACTTCCATGGAAACCAGGCACTTTTTCTTTTAATCTTCATCAGTCTGTTGAGATTTCTGTAGTGTCCTTGTAAAGGTATTGTAAATGGGTTTTATACCATCAATCCTCTTCCTTCCTCCACCCCTGCTGCCTCTTCTCTGCTCTTATGTATAGATCACTAGTGTTGAATAATCAGCTCAGTAAGGAAGACAATGGAGTGGCCCTCCTTCAGGTTATATTGATAGAAGAAGGCAATATAAACTGGGATGAATCAGAAATTCCAATGTCCAACAGGATAGAAATTCTTCTGGGAAGCTAGTAGCGATCATCCAAGTGGTCAAACCATGAATACACACGAAATGGACCATAGGGAGGGCTGCTTTTATTATAACATAGGAAGATTGGAAAGAGATTTTTCCATTAAAGAGAAGGGTTTAATGCTGCTTTTTGTGACCGAAATCCTCATCTCTGAGTCACAGAAAACCATGTAGAGATCATCATAGATCAATCATATGAAATAACTTCAACCTTAAGCAAGATTAGATAAAGTAAGAGCTGAACTCAAAACTACTAAAATATGAAACATTTAAATGGAAATATATGTTTGACACGAATCAAACAGTTTTCCCAGTAACAATAGGGGCCTCCACAAGAATACTGATGTCTCAAGATAATTTTGAGTAGTAGGGGGCATACTCCGTCTTGAATTCCAAAAATAAATTTTTGAGTTGGATAGAAAGAATAAAACTAGCAGACCAACTATGTCAAAACAGAGTAATTCAAAAACGCTGACACATGCTATAAACATCATGAATGAATGACTACATTCTCCTGACATGTTTGGCAGAAAAATGTAAAAAGAAAACATTTCAGGACCTACACACAGTAGTTATACACAGTGGCCATTGCCACGGTAAGACCCAGAGGAGAAATGCAGAGGCAACAAAGTCCTTCTAACAATGGGCAATTATGAAACCCCAATATAGCAGAAATTACTTGAGACTTTTAAAGACTTTCAGAACGGCATTGGAAAATTACATCAATATTTAGCTGGTACACAAAATAGAAAATTGAATTATTAATGTCACCAAAAAAGAAAGACGTGGAAAGTAATCTAGAAAATAAATGACAAATTCCAGATTCCCTTAATATGCTATTAAAAATGAAAGTCAAAAGATTAAGATGATGTAAAGAATCAAATCAGCATAAATATCAGTATAAGTAATTTAATATCCATAATTTTTACAGAGGCTTCAGAAGAAAAGGAATCAAAGGAGAGAGAGAACACTTGAAGAAGGATAACGTTCATTTCTATAATCTTAAGTAAAAAAAGAGTTGGCTTAAACATGAAACAGAAAGCTTGTATACTGTTAAATATAATAGAGCCTGCTTAGGTTTTCAGTTTATTCTCTATTCCCCTACTACCACTGCCAGGTCAGATCTCTAGAGAGTGGCTATAGCTCCCCTCAGGGCATTAGAAGCAAGCTTAAAAGGTTGGGGGCTCTAATGCTATTACTGCAGTCCCTATGCCAGCCCCAGATCACCGAATATAGATCTCCAGTGATTACTTTCCAATATCATTTTCAAGCCCTATTTAGTATATCCCTGGTATAATTTATCCAGTTGACATCTCCTTGATATCACCAATAAGCAATTCATATCAGTTAGTTTTTTTACAAAAGGATATTTATTAAAAACATATAGGAAGGATAAAAATACCACTATATGCCCATGTGCCTCTTTCCCCCCAACATCTCAGGACAAATTGTTGTCTTATTTGCAGAACATGATATCTCTGCTGCTAGGTTTAATCTCTTCTGGACTTGGTCACACAAGCTGTTCCTTAGGGCTAAATTGGCTCCTCATCTGTCTTAAAAGCAACATCTGTCAGGGAAACTAGGTGGCTTAGAAAATTGAGTACCAGTCCTGCATGTAGGAGGTCCTGGGTTTAAATGTGGACTCAGATGCTTCTTAGCAGTGTGATCCTGTGCAAGTCCCTTACCCCTAATTTTCTAGACCTAACAGTTCTTTTGCCTTGAAACTGATACTTAGTATTGATTTTAAGACACAAGGTAGAGAGCAACTAGGTGGCTTGATGGATAGAGAACCAGGTCCAGAGACGAGAGGTCTTGGGTTTAAACCTGGCCTCAGACACTTCCCAGCCCTGTGATCCTGGGCAAGTCACTTAACCCTCCACTGCCTAGCCCTTACTGCTTTTCTGCCTTGGAATCAGTAAGACAGAAGGCAAAGGTTTAAAAAAAAAACCCAAATACACAAGATAAGGATTTGCTCTAATTAATGAAGGAGCCTTCATTACTCAAGTGATATTATCCAGCTTGCTCTGTTTGAACCTTTCAGAGCTTACAAGATCATTTCATCTCCAAAACTCTTTCACTGAACATCAAGAAAGACTAAACATAGCAGGGACAAGAGAACTAGTAGGGCAATACATATGGTGGCCTGGAGAGGGAAATATGGAAACTGAAGTGTTATTTATTATCCTTTCCAAAGACTTTCTTGTTCCATATTCAAAAGCTGGAAGGGAAAAGGAGAGAAAGATGTCAAGTTTCCTCCATCGGAGTCTTGTATGCCCATATAGAATTTCAGCTCAGAACGGATTAAAAGTCTTAACCATGAGCAAAATTAACCAAGCAGTAAGTGGGCAGAAGACAGTCCCAGTATGCTCACATATGCTTTAAATTGGTGACAGAACCCCATCTCTTATACAACATCAGGCATTTCCAGAAGAAAGTTCTAGCAGCACCCACATACCTTGGCACCATGGATGCTAGAAGGATGGGACTGATCAGTCCCCCAGATTGATCAATTCCCCCATTACCCAATGAATGGCAGAATTATTACAACATTGGAAGGAGGCAGCAATCTAAAACTATAGCTTCCTTATAAAAATGGAAGGCAGCTAGACCGGATAAGATTGATGATTAACTTAAATGCTTCACAGTGGTACACAAGAAGATGCAAAGGAATTTAGTATTATCATCTCACATGAAAACCTGATCCTACCTTTATTAACAAAAGACATCATGTATTAACTAACGAAAGAATAGGATATGAATATTCTTCCCACTACGGAACAAAAAAGTTAATGTACTTTAGGCAAAGCATTTACTATTTGCATCATTTAAAAACTTTATAAAAATGAATACAAATATACCATATGGGCTAAAGACCAAAACCAGGAGGTTAAAAAGTCCCAGAGTTCTTTAACTACATGAAATTATGAAGAGCGAAATGAGCAGAACTAAGAGAAAATTATGTAAGCAAAAGAAATACTGTTTGAATAATTATTTGTGTATGTCCATCTCTAGAAAAAGAACTGATAAATAGAAATAAGCAAGACATAGTTTTATATATATATACATACATATATCTTTCTTCTCAAATGATGCCTTCCTGAGAATTTTAATGTAACAAACAAAAAGTAATAATTAAAAAACTCTCATTGTTGCAGAAATATTATTGCTGCCTTCATTGACTAGGGTGAAGCCTTTGATTCAGTTCTATACTCATGGTTAATTGCTGTGCTGTACTATAAACATAGAAAAAAAAGTTCCAAATAAAATGAAGTGAGAAAAACCAGACTTTTTTGATGTCCACATGGAGAATTAGTCTCAATTTAAGATATTCCAAGAGTATGAAATTGTTAGTTTCAATTGCTATAAAATAAAGGACCTTTTGGGGATACGGGGTAAACTCCTTAAATTCTACCCTGTCTTACACCTATTAGCTTTTCTCCTAAGTAGAAGCAAGAATGGATGCTGAGTTAAAGAGGGAACTCTATAGAAATGGCTTATTAGTCACTAAGTGGGAGATCAAACTGACCCAAAGGAAGAAAGTAATATTTACAAATACAACAGTCTTCTTTGGCAAGGAACATCAAGTCTAAAGTTCTTAAGAAGATAATTATGAATAAATAAAGAAGATAATTATGATTATATAATAGGTCCAAAGACTTACTGAAATCCTGAAAAGAAAGTTTAATGGAAAAAACATGTTTAAAGCAATTGATGACTATGCAAGTCTATAATTAGTATACATTTTCAGAACCACAACATGGACTAAACAAAACAAATTTGGAACGTATCCTAAGAAAAAGCTGTATATTATTAATGAAAAACAAATAAACAAACATGTCAATGGAAAACTTTAAGGCAGCTATGAAAAAATGAGCATTTTTCTTGTCAAAAAATTAGTGTTGATAAGAGTTCTCAGTGTAAATGAAAGGATAATAACTTAGGAAAATACTTTTGGAACATGGAGATTTCTCTTCACTCTGTGAAGATATTGAGGGCAGAGGTGATGCCCTAAAAGGATTCCCTACAATTTGGAAGTTCCTGAATACTCCAACTGGAGGATGATGTCCTGCTAATCTTTTAAACCCAAGGGTTTACTTTCAGATTAACTGTTTTGCTTATTCATTCATTCATTCATTCATTCATTCAATCATTCATTCATTTATTATATATTTTTATTTAATTATATATTTATTATTATATATTATTTATTATTATTTATTAACTGAGTTATTTGGAACTCCCTCTGCAAAAGTAAGACAATCCCACTTGGTAGACCTTTTCATGAGGATGTGGGTTAAGAAAGTCCTCAGTTCCTTCCCATTTCTTCCTCCCTGGGAGATGGGAGTAATCTTCAGAGGATAGGATTAGTCTTCTGACATGGGAGTAGAACATGAAGAAGATGACGTGGTTGTAAAGTACAAACTAGAACCCAGGTCTTCTCTCTTTTTAGATGGAATGGAGGAAGGTTCAAATCTGACACTCAATCCACTTTATTGACAGAGTTGCTCTTGAAACACAGACCTGGCCTTCTAGCAATATTGGCAACAAAACTGAGGAGCAGTGGAACAACTTGCTTGAGGCTAAAGGTCAGGCTCTGAGCAGGAGTCCATTTGTGTTTCTTTCCTCTCTGATTTGCTTTATGCAGAGGGGTTGTGCACTTTTGATTATAAGAATGCTTCAATCCTATGGGGGCATTTTTTTGTCTGCCTTCACTCATAAGTCTGGTACTCAGTTGTAAAGACTTATTTTTATTTCTTTGGTTTGTTTACTATTTTTTTTACAAAGGTCTTAATAAGTATGAATGATTGAACCATGTGATACCGTGAGATTTAGGGCATATATGTTTTCTTTGCAAGTGCTTTTGAGTTATCCCATCTTTTGTGAGTTCTACATTCCATAAAAATGGTGGCTTCTAGAATACAAATGGTATTTGCACAGAAGCTTTTGAGAAATTAATTTTTACTGAAATAATTATAATGAGAACATTGCCCAGATATCTTTTTGTCAAGTGATACCTTCACTAGTGTGGGGAAAGGAAGGAATTACCTAGGAATTTTAAATTTAAATTTAATTTAAATTTTAAAATATTAATAATAAAAAAGCAATAAATACAAATTTTTTTTTCTGTGAAGACTCTTTCATTGTCCAGATGACCATCTGTGCCCAGCAGTCTCCTGATCAGATGCTGAGATAAACAGTCCTTAATTTCTTTTCTTTTCTTTCCTTTTCCTCTTATTTTCTTTTATTTCCCTTAAAAAAACAACCTTTTTTTTTTCTGTCTTAGAATCAATACTAAATATTGGTTCCAAAGCAGAAGAGTGGTAAGGGATAGGCAGTTGGGATTAAGTGTCTTGCTCAAGGTCACACAACAAGGAAGTATCTGAGGCTAGTTTTGAACACAGGACCTTCCATCTCCAGGTCTGGCTCTCTATCCACTGAGCCAGCTAACTGCTCCTGAACATGGATTTTAAAGCAGTCTCTTATTTAGGCAACAAGCAATTACTAAGTATTTCCTGAGGGTCAAGTGCTGGGAATCCAAAGAAAGGCAAAAAACCAGTTCTTGCCCTTACTGACTATATATTATAGTGGAGGAGACAACATATAATTAATTCGATACACACATGATACATACAGTGGGGAACCTGGGAACAGCTTCCTGGAGAAGATGAAATTTGAGCTTAGCCTTGAAAAAAGGCAGAGGAACTAAGAGGAGGTGAGGGGGCAGGGCGTTCCAGGCATGGAGGAGTACAAGTACAGAGGCAGTGAGATGGAAGGTCATGTCTAAGGAACATTAAGGAGGCCAGTCGAGCTGTATCCTAGAGAGCATGGAGGAGAGAAGGTGTAAGAACACTCAAAAGGGAGTTTGGAGTCAGGAAATGAAGAGCTTGAAATACCAAATATCATTCAGTCAATTTCCAACTGGAACCATCTGGATTTTATTGTCTTTCTAGGTGGGGGTTTAGAATACTGTTCAATCAATCAATCATCAAACATTTATTAAACAACTAGTAACTATTGGGCACTGTGTTAGATACAAATAAAGTAAAAAAAAATTCCTGCCTTCGAGAAACTTACACTCTAGTCTTAAATAGAAGACATCTTGTATTTACAATTCAGATACAAAATAGATACAAGGTCACTTGGAGGTTGGGAGTAGAGAAAAGGGTTCAGGGAAGGACTTATGTCAAAAGTTCTCTGAAGTGAGCCTTGTAGTGGAAGAAGGACTGAATTTGGTGTCCAAAGGTCATGAATTCAAACTCTACTCCTACCACTTACCATCTATGACCTCTTGAGCTCATAGAGTGACAAATCCATTTAAGATAGTGGCCAGCATTCTGGAACTGGATTGAGAAAGAGCCGAGGTTCAAATCTCCCTTCTGATATAGACCCTCTGTGAAGGTGGCAAGTTCTTTAACCTCTTTGAACTCCCGTTTCCTCATCTGAGAAACAGAGATTATAATATCCCTTAAACTACCTACTTCACAGAGTTGCTGTGATGCTGAAATGATATAATGTATATACATTTCATTGAAAACTTTAATAAAGATATTTTGTTTTACTAATTACATGAAATATCAGATTTCCACATAAGTTTTCTGAAGTTATATGAAGTTATATTGTCTCTCTCCCTCCCGCCCTTTCCTCTCACTTCTGGGAGCTGGCAAGCAATTTGATCTAGGTTATATAAGTATTATCATGCAAAACCTATCATTGAAAACTTGAAAGTCTTATGTAAAGTCAGTTATAATTATTGAACAAGTCATGTCCTTGCTCTATGCCTCAGTTTCCCCATCTATAAAATGGAATCAGACTTAGACGTTTTCTAAGGTCCCTTCTGGCACTAAATCTTAGGATGTTTTTTATATATTACAAATCTTTAACTTCTGTCTTAGAATCAATATTGTGTATTGTTTCCAAGGCAGAAGTAAAGGCTAAGCAATGGGGGTTAAGTGACTTGCCTAAGATCACAGAGCTAATCTTATGATTACAAAAAACCAAAACTAAACTAAAATTAGTTCTACTTGCATCTTCAATTGAGGTGCCAGTAAATGGAATTTATTTTTGAGCTCATTACCACAGAAATTTGGTCTAGTAATTCTACAATTAATGCAAATTCTAGTTGAGATCCCTATTTCCCAGATGAGAGTCCTCATAGAATTTAAAGAACTGGAAGATACTTCAGATATCATCAACTCCAGCTTGTAGCCAAATAAGAATTCCCCTGCTAGAACAGATGAAAAATGGTCATCCAGCTTAGTCTTGAAGGCCTCCAGGGATGACGAGTTCATTATCTCTTGAGGCAGTTCTTTCCAGTTTTGGACAGCTCTAATTTAAGGAAGTTTTTCCTTAGATTGAGCCAAAAATCAGCTTCAGTTTCCATGAAACTCCATCTGAACAGCAAATTACTTAACTTTTCCTCAACTTAATGGCCTGTTGGATGACAAAAGACCTCTAAATATTGATGATGGAAGCTAGGAAATGAGTGCCCTTCACACCATTTCCTCCCTCTCCTCAGCTATAACCATTATTGATAAGTCAGAAGATGAATTCCATGTGCAACTGTACAAGAAAGATGATTCACTGGGGGCAGTCTGGTGTAATTCAGAGTTAAAAGACCCAAATTTGAGTGTATGCTTGACTATGAGCTAGCCACATGGACCTTAGGCAAGTTGTTTAAATACTCTGGACTTCAATTTTATAATCTGGAAAATCAGAGCTAGACTAGGTAACTTACCACTCTGAAATTTCTGATTCTAAGAGTGTAAACCTTGGTTAACAGCTGAGAGGATTTTTTTGAAAAGGATGAAAGGTTTTTAAATAGGTATATGCATACACATAATATCTCTTCATTATTTATGGCAGAATATGAGGAACAGATGCAAGAAGTCTATAGTTTTTCCCAGGGGGAAAAAAGTACTGATGAAATACAGGTTTTGATTAAAAATGTAATCAAGAAGTCAAAATTTATGATATTTAGGAAACTCTTGGAATGGAGAGGATCTGCTTAAGGCTTCTGATGGCCACAGATATCCAGGGATAATTATCAGATGAGAAAGAAAGAAGAAGAAAGAAAGAAAGAAAGAAAAGAAAGAAAGAAAGAAAGAAAGAAAGAAAGAAAGAAAGAAGAAACAAAGAAACAAAGAAAGAAAGAAAGAAGAAGGAAGGAAGGAAGAAAGAAAGAAAGAAAGAAAGAAAGAAAGAAAGAAAGAAAGAAAGAAAGAAAGAAAGGAGGAAAGAAAGAAAGAAAGGAGGGAAAGAAAGAAAGAAAGGAGGAAAGAAGAAAGAAAGGAAGAAAGAAAGGAGGAAAGAAGAAGGAAAGCGAGAGAGAAAGAAAGAAAGAAAGAAAGAAAGAAAAGAAAGAAAGAAAGAAAGATGGAAGGAAGGAAGGAAGGAAGGAAGGAAGGAAGGAAGGAAGGAAGGAAGGAAGGAGGAAGGAAGGAAGGAAGGAAGGAAGGAAAGAAGGAAGGAAGGAAGGAAGGAAGGAAGAAAAGAAGGAAGGAGGGAGAAAGAAAGAAAGAAAGAAAGAGAAAGAAAGAAAGAAGGAAAGAAGGAAAGAAAGGAAGGAAGGAGGGAAGAAAAAAAGAAAGAAGAAAGAAAGGAGGAAAGAAAGAAAGAAAGAAGGAAAGAAAGAAAGAAAGGTAGGAGGAAAAAAGAAAGAAAGAAGAAAAGAAGGAAAGAAAGGAAGGAAGGAAGGTGGAGAGAAAGAAAGAAAGAAAGAAGGAAGGAAGGAAAGAAGAAAGAAAGAAAGAAAGAAAGAAAGAAAGAAAGAAAGAAAGAAAAGAAAGAAAGAAAGAGAAAGAAAGAAAGAAAGAAAGAAAGAAAGAAAGAAGAAAGAAAGAAGGAAGGAAGGAAGGAAGGAAGGAAGGAAGGAAGGAAGGAAGGAAGGAAGGAAGGAAGGAAGGAAGGAAGGAAGGAAGGAAGGAGGGAAGAAAGGAAGGAAGGAGGGAAGAAAGAAAGAAAGAAAGAAGGAAAGAAGGAAAGGAAAAAGAAAGAAAGAAGGAAAGAAGGAAAGGAAGGAAGGAAGGAGGGAAGAAAGAAAGAAAGAAAGAAAGAAGGAAAGAAAGGAAAAAGAAAGAAAGAAAGGAAGGAAGGAAGGAGAAAGAAAGAAAGAAAGGAAGGAAGAAAGAAAGAAAGAAAGAAAGAAGGTAGAGGAAAAAAGGAAGGAAGAAAGAAAAAAGAAAGAAAGGAAGGAAGGAAGGAGAGAAGGAAGGAAGGAGGGAAGAAAGAAAGAAAGAAAGAAAGAAGAAAGAAAGAAGAAAGAAAGAAAGAAAGAAAGAAAGAAAGAAAGAAAGAAAGAAAAGAAAGAAAGAAAGAAAGAAAGAAAGAAGGAAGGAAAGAAGGAAAGAAAGGAAGGAAGGAAGGAAGGAGGGAAGAAGAAAGAAGGAAAGAAAGAAAGAAAGAAAGAAGAAGAAGAAGAAAGAAAGAAAGAAAGAAAGAAAGAGAAAGAAAGAAAGAAAGAAAGAAGAAAGAAAGAAGGAAAGAAGGAAAGAAAGGAAGGAAGGAGGGAAGAAAAAAGAAAGAAAGAAAGAAAGAAAGGAGGAAAGGAAGGAAGGAAGGAAGGAGGAAAGAAAGGAAGGAAGAAAGAAAAAAGAAAGAAAGGAAGGAAGGAAGGAGGAATAAAGAAAGAAAGAAAGAAAGAAAGAAAGAAAGAAAGAAAGAAAGAAAGAAAGAAAGAAGAAAGAAAGAAAGAAAGAAAGAAGGAAAGAAAGGAAGGAAGAAGGAAGGAAGGAAGGAAGGAAGGAAGGAAGGAAGGAAGGAAGGAGGGAAGAAAGAAAGAAAGAAGGAAAGAAAGAAAGGAAGAAAGAAAAAAGAAAGAGAACAAGAAAGAAAGAGAAAGAGAGGGAAAAAAAAGAAAGGAAGAAAAAAAGGGATAAGTCATAAAACTACTGTAAAATTAGGAAAGTACCTTGGAAGAACCCAGCATCATCAATGACTTCTGGTCTCAATGTTTCATTGAGTTAATTTCTAAGCAGTATTTATCAGGGTCCAAAATAGAGGAACACCTGGGAAGTTAAAATTTAATTAAAGGACAGAGATTTAGAATCCACAATAGAGAGATCAGAATTGACAAATGAATCTTTTTTTTTTTCCATGAAGAAACCAACCAAGAAACTGACTAAGAATGCTAATATCTCAATTTCTTTTTAAATTTGGCAATCCTCTATGAAAACATTTGTAGATCCATGCAAAAAAAATGTGCTTTAAGGGAAGAAGAGTTTGAAAATTGTAAATGTAGAAATGCAAAATCATTTAAAATTACTCTTAAATTTATGACTCATAAAATAAGTTTATTGATGCTTTTTCTTTGAACATTATAATCATTTTCTATTTTTAATCCTTACTTTCTCTCTTAGTAATAATTCTGAGAAGAAGGGCAAGGGCTTGGCAAATGAGGCTAAATTATTTTGCCAAGATCACACAGTAAGGACATATCTGATATCAAATTTGAATCCAGGTCCTCCTGGCTACAGGCCTGTGCTCTATCCACTGTGCCATTTAAGTCTATTAAGTGGAATTCCTACACCCATCCTTCACCTCTCTTGTCTGAACATTTCTGTTAACAAAGGAAAACAATTGCACAAAAGTACCGAATATAGGAATTTTTCTGACAGTGTATACAGTACACTGTGCTAGTTGTTCTTCATCTCTCTGGTAGGAAGAGAAAGATATATTTCCTTTTCTCCCCTCTGGGGATCATTATTACTTTTTCTATCTTGCATTTAACTACATTTTTTGAGTTACAGTCTATTTTTATTTTAAAATATGGAACATAATATGTAATAATATAATATATATTATTTATTATGAATATATAATACATTATAATATATATATATACTTATCGAAGAGAAACAAATTCTCATATATGATCAAAAATCTATATTTTATTATTACCATCCCACTCCCTTGTATTACTCTCTCCTCTCCAAGAAGTCAGGTTATATAATATAGATTGTACTTATATTATCATAGAATATGTTTTTCCCTGTTTGTCATGTTACAAAGCAAAATACATCTTGCTTACATTAGAGGAAGATTCGTGGAGGAAATAAAGTGAAGAATGGTTTGTTTCAATCTGCATTCAGACTGTCTGTTTTTCTATTGTCAGTGGAAATCCTTCTCATCATGAATCCCTTGGGGTTGTCCTGGATTCTTACCTTGTTGCAAGTCATCATACGTTATTGTTGTTGCTGTGTGCAATATTCCCCTGGTTCTGCTCACTTCACTTTGCATCACTATATAGGTATCTTTTCAGGTTGTTTTGGTGATTATTTTGTTTGGCATTTTTTATGGCACAGCAGTATGGCATTACAAACATATACCACAAATTGTTCAACCATTCCCCAGTTTATGGACATCCCTTACAGTTTTCAGGTCTTTGCCTTCACAAAAAGACCTGCTACAAATATTTTATTTTTAATTTTAAGAGAGATTCCAGAGGGATGAGGATCATATTAACTGGTTTTAACCCCTTTATTGGTTCCCTTTGGAAAGTGAGTTTGCCCTGGAGCAATGCCCCCTGTCCCCAAAACAACAAAGTTGGTTTGAAAGTTGGGAGGACTTGGGCAGGGGATGGAGTCTAAAGGGACGTGTTGAATTTGAGATGTTTCTAGGATATTCAGGTGAAGATGCTGGTGATGGAAGACTGGATATCAGGAGAGAACTTAGCACCACATATCTAGGCCTGAGAATCATGGGTATAGAGAAAACAATGGAAATCCAGTTTTGAAAATGATCCCCCTTAATCTATAAAGGTAAGGATTTGAAGAGCACCATGACTGAATGCCAATTCTAATGACTTTTTCTTAATACTCTTCCTTCCTTGCCTCTCCATTACATTTGTTCTTTTCCTAAAATTTTTTACAGGTCAACACAATTTTTAATAATCATTTTCTGTTATTTTGCTAAAAATGAAGTTGGAAAATCAATGAAAGAAAGATGGAAAAAATGCAGAAACATTTCTTTTTTCTTTGAATGAATGTGTTAAAGGGGATAAGGGGAGGGAGGAAAGAGAAGGTTAAGACACAAAAAGAGATGAAAAAATAAGCTCAGGAAAGGGAAGAGGAGGAATAAAGGGACACCCTAAAGATCATGTGTCAAGAGAGAATGAAATAGATATGAGAGCTGGAAGATTCCTTTTGGCACCAAGCTGTTGCCCAGGTTGAGTTTCTCACAGGGCTCAGCTGAACTCAGATTTGCAGAGGTGAAATGTTAGCTGGCTAATCTAATGGACCACTTAGCACTGGAAGAGAAGGGAATGAATGTGAAGGTAATGATCATTCAGGGGTAAAGAAAGATAGAGAGGGATGTGCTCTGGAAGAGCGAATGGAGATGTAAAATCTTTGCCTGATCACACATCCACTGCCCTCTCCCTATTCCAAGTGCTTAGCCCTTTTACTATCCTTATGAGATATAATATGTTCTTCCAACCAGGAAGATCTGGGCTCAGATCCTACCTTTTTCTCATGCTAGCTGTGTGTGTGAGAGAGAGAGTTGAGTGGGGTGAGAGGTGGAAGAGTAGCCACAGTCACTTAACTGTCCAGTAACTCATAATTCTCTTAGAATCTAGTTTCAAATCTAAATGAATGGAGGAGATTTGCACATCAGGAGTTTTCTATACCCAAATAATCAGTGGTCCAGGCACACACACACACACATCCTCATGAGAGTTATCCTAGTTCATTTTTAGAAACGTTCCCCCCAACTAATTAGGAAAAAAAGTCCATTTCCATCTCTTTCCCCCCATATATCTCCTTGAACAACATTTTAAATTACTTTGGCCACAAAATGAGAAACTAGGACTTTTTAGAAAATACCCTCTTCTTGAGGAAGATTGAAGGAAAAGGGAGAAAGGAAGGGATGGCAGAGGATGAAATGGATAGATAGTGTCATAGAAGCAATGAACCTGAGCTTGGACAGATCACAAGATAGCAGAGGAAACAAAGGCCTGCCATGTTGTTGTCTAAGGGGTCACAAAGAGTCAGATACGTCTGAACAACTGAACACAGCAACAACAACAAGAAACCATAAATATTAGGACTCTACATCTGCCCAAATGGAATCATCCAAAGACCTTTTTGAAACAATCTGAATGAAAGATGCAGGTCAATGATTTAACATTCTAGACCCCAAGGCGGGGTATTTTTCTGGTTCCAAGGTACTCTTTGCTTTTCAGGTATGCAATAGAAATACTTGGAGTAGAAATATTCCTTCCACATTACAGTTGCTCAATCACTACTTCGATAATTTTTGGCGGGCTAAAAAATTCAATGAAAATTTGGGGGGAGTTTTGTGGAAGTTGCAGACAACATGGAAAGGCCAGCAGATGACACAGAAAAAAATTTAGAAATTCAGAAATGTGTAAAATCTATGAATTGTGTTATATAATATCAACGTCTTTTATCTTTTAATAAAATAAACACAATTTCTTTTCAAAAAATTAAAATAATAAAAATGTTAAGGTTTATGAAAAGAATGTGAAACCCAGCAGTGGACTAAGAAAGATTAGAAATGTAGAGATATCTTAAAAAGTTTAGTAACTCATAAATGCATAAAATGCATGTTCTGTTCTGTTATTTTAAAAAAAATACTTCTGTTATCCATGTAGCATATTCAGTATTAGTCCTCAAATAAGTTTCAGCTAAATATTTTTTTCATAGGTATTTTGTATTTTTAAAATTTCTCTTTCATGGGGGAAGTTGAGTGGCTCAGGGAATTGAGAGCCAGGGCTAGAGACAGGAGGTCCCAGTTTCGAATCTGACCTCAGACACTTTCTGGCTGTGTGACCCTGGGTAAGTCATTTAACCCCTATTGCCTAGTCCTTACTGCTCTTTTGCCTTAGAACCAACACACAGTATTGATTCTAAGATGGAAGGTAAGGGTTTAATTTTTTCTTTTTCATATAGTATGTTTATGTAACATTGACCTACATAGAGCTTATGACCAAATCCTTGGCCCAAATTTTGCGATAAGGTATTGTAAATACCCCTTAAAGGAAAAAGAAAAAAAATCAGACTTTTTCTTTGGTACAAAAGGAAGGCCAAAACAATTTTACAAGGATTTTTCAGATCTCAGGGATGTCAGTCTCCTAATCCCCTCAATATGGGAGGGAAACCTGTACTTCAAAAGACGTGATCTTACTGGTCGGGGCATACCCAACATGGACCCTAATCCTTCCTCATGGTGGTAGAAGATATGATTTTCTGTGCTCAAAAATATTCATGCACCAGTGGCCAACCTTTTGGCAAGGAATCAGTCTCTCTGTTCTTAGCTGGATTAATCTTTAGACAACCAATACAGAGTCTGCTGCTAGGACAACTTTAGAAACTTTTAAGCTCCCCTCCTCAACCCCCTTAAAATCCTTACCTTCTGTCTTAGTTCTAAGACAGAATTGTGGCAAAGGCTAAACAGTCAGAGTTAAGTGACAAGCCCAGGGTCATACAACTAGGGAGTATCTAAGACCAGATTTGAATCCTTTATCCATTGTGCTTCTAGTTGCCCCAGATTTTGAGGTTTATAAGATATTTCAGAGCTTGTGTTCCTCTCCCTGTCCTTGACACTTTCCTACCTTCTTCTACTGGCTCTTCTCTCCTCTCTCACTTTTCCTGAGTCGGTCCGTTCTTGTTTCTCCTCTTGCCTGTCTGACCACATCTTTTTAGACCCCTAGGTTGGTTCATCCTCCATATCACATACCTCATACTCTATTTGTGGGTGTACCCCAGAGCTCTGTCCTAGATCCTTTTATTCTCTTACTAAACTTTCTCGGTGCATGTCCTCATCTGTTCCCTTGGACTTGATGAAGAGATAACTCTAAAATCTTGATATCCCACTCTAGTTCCACACCAGTAGCTATTTAGAGACTAGTTGTTTCATTATTAGTCATTTCAGTTGTGTCGGACTTTTTGTGAGCCCATTTGGGGTTTTCTTAGCAAAGATACCTCAGAAGTTTGCCATTTCCTTCTCCAGCTCATTTTATAGATGAGAAAACGGAGACAAGCAGGATTGAGGGACTTGCCTAGCATGGCACAATTAATACGTGTCTGTAGCCAGATTTGAATTCAGGAAGATGAGTCCTCTTGACTCCAGGTTCTGCCCTCTATCCACTGTGCCACCTAGCTGCCCAGATATTCCATAGATATCTCAAATTAAAGATGTTTGGAAAAGGGCTCAATATTCTGTCCCTCCCTTAGACCCTTCCCTCTTCTGAATGTCCCTGTTTCTGCTACTACTCTTCTACCCCACCGAACTCGAGCTTATATTTAAGATTTACTCTGAGAGTGGCCCTGCTAATCTAAGTTGCTTTGGAGTGGTCAATCATCCACAGAGCATTTTCTCTTATTATTCTTTCCAGATTACATGTAGATACATTTTAAAATATTTATTTTCTAATATTTTAATCCATTGTCTCTCCTTCTCTCCCATACCTCCTCCCTCCCTAAGAAGGCAGATGATATTATATGGGCTGTACATGTTATCATATAATGCATATTTCCATGTTTATTGTGTTATAAAACAGGACACATATTGCTTACACTAGAGAAAAATTCATGGAAGAAATCAAGTGAAGAATAGCATTCTTTAATTTGTATTCAGACTTCATCAGTTCCTTCCATAGCCTTTGTCATCCTGAGTCCCTTGGAGTTGCCTTGGATCCTTATATTGCTGATTTTCAGTTAAATCATTCATAGTTGGTCATCGTACTTCATTGACATTACCTGTATGACATTCTCCAGGATGCACTCACTTCATTTTGCATCACTTCATATAAATCTTTACAGATTTTTCATGATTCTCTTGTCTATCACTTCTAATGACACAATAGTATTCCATTATGATCATATATTATTACTCATTCAGCAGTTCTCCAGTTGACGGACATCCCTTTGGTTTCTAGTTCTTTGCCACCACAGAAAAGAGTTGCTATAAATATTTTTGTACAAGTAGGTCCTTTTCCCCCTATCTATAATCTATTTGGGATATATGACTAGTGGTGGCATTTCTGGGTCAAAGCTTGATGGCCCTTTGGGCATGTTTCCAGATCACTCTCCAGAATGGTTATATCAATTTACAGCTCTACCAACAGGGTATTGGTGTTCCAATTTTTCCACATCCCCTCCAACCTTTTTCATTTTCCTTTTTTGTCCTTTTAACCAGTTTAATAGGTGTGAAGTGGTACCTCAGACTAGTTTTAATTTGCATTTTTCCAATTAATAATGATCTGGATCATTTAAATTTCTTTATCTGAGAATTACACAGCAGCATTTTCCATACCAGGATTTCCCTATACTGCTGAGAACACAAATCTAAAACAAGGATGTCTAAGTCATTGTTTTAGGGGCAGGAGATAGGAAGACAAAAGTGAAAATATTGTCCACCAAGAATTTCTTGGAATTTCAGAAAAGGTGAGATAAAGCATGTCCATCCCTTCTAAAGCTTTGATCTAGCTCAAGTGGGTTTCATACAAAGATAAATAAATGACAAAATGATCATTTATTAAATGCACATTGTTCAAAGTGATATAGATACAAATACAAGCAAACAAGACCGTCTCTGCCCTTAGGAAGGTTATATTTTAATAGAGGAAGACAACATACAAAGAGGAAATGGAATGATGGATATTAATATATATGGTGGCATGTTGTGGACATGACAGGAAGACAGCATGGAAGTCTAGTTCTGAGAAAGGTAAGTAAAAGTTTCACTTATCCAAATCAGGCATACCCAAGAAGGAGTCCAAGTTTCCAGTGGGAAGAGAGATCGGGATGATGTCTAGAATGTAGGTGACATGGTACGGAGAGAGCCAGGAAGTGAGATGAAGAAAAGCTAGAACTCAAACTTCTTTCAGGGCTAAGTCTTTATGATGGGTTGGTCCCAGGCATGGAGACTTCATTACATGCAAAGCTGGTTGTGGCACCTAAATAATTAACCTATAACCAATATCTATGCGAAATTAACCGCCGTTAAGTAAGTACGCCTTGGTGACTGTTTGCCATTAAATTAGTGGGATAAATAATTCACACCAAAAATGTGGGCCCAAGATAATACCATTAAGGAGGATAGAACTTGTTCATTAATTGTAAGAAAATTAGACGAAACACAATTCCCTCAGTGCAGGGTCTCCTGTGGAGTTTTCGGTATGTTAACACTATTGTAGCATGGAAGAATGAGATGAGAATCCTGGAATTGCTCTGTAGATGGCCTCTCTCTAATTGACTAAGGTGTGTGTAATGTACTGAGCCAGGGACACACAAGAAAAAGGGTAGGTATATATGGGCTAAGTTTCAAAGTGACTGAAGTCAAACATGCAAGAATGAGCTGTTTCTTGGATAGGTAAAATTTCAGTTGGCCTAGGGGTATTTTGAGAATAAATATTATGCCGCTCATTGCATCAAAGGTCTGTGATGTCTTCAGTGGAGTACTGCCGTGGATCAAGACCATCTTTAATTTAGTAGATGAATCTTAGAAGGATGCTTAACACTCAACAAAGCTAAGTGAATTATCCCTAGACATATAGGTTGTGTCAGAGGCAGGATTTGAACCTATGTCTTCTGACTCTAAAACTAATATACTATCCATTGACTGCCAAGTTGGGCTGACATTTATATAGAACTTTCAGGCTCCATATATATTATGATGTTCATCCCCACAACATTTATGTTGTGTTACTGCTATATGTAATCAGTCAATAAACATTTATTAATCATTTACTATATTATAGTGTCATCATTATTATTTTACAGACGGGATGGAATCTGTGCTGACCTGCCTAGGTTAGGCTGGTGACACAGGTACTGTGGGAAAGATTTAGATCCAGGTCTCAATGAACTATATATGTCTACCACTTGGACCACTATAGTTTACTTTTTTCCTACTAATATTCTCTGGAATCTGAAGATTTTTAAATGTTGTCATTACTGATTTATTTATTTGTTTGTTTGTTTGTTTATTTCTTTATTTTAAAACCCTTACCTTTCATCATGGAATCAATACTGTGTATTGGTTCCAAGGCAGATGAGTGGTAAGGGCTAGGCAATGGGGGTTCAGTGACTTGGCCAGGGTCACACAGCTTGGAAGTATCTAAGGCCAGATTTGAACCTAGGACCTCCCACTTGGCTCTCAATCCACTGAGCTACCCAGGTGCCCCTGAAATTACTGATTTAAACATGCATAAACCAAATAAAACTTTAAGTTTCAGGGTTTATAAATCTACCTGTCTTTTCTTAAATTGAGGATTACAATTACATGTAGTCAGTGAAATTTTACTAATCTTTATATTTATATAATTCCCAGATAAAAGCAGAAAGTGCCCTAGGATGTCTAGTCCTGCCCTACTATTTGATAAACTAGGAAATCTCTGCCTTTGCTGATACAGAGAGGTTACCCTAAACAAAGCAAACCATCTATACCTGTCCATCCAGTGAGACTCTTGGCCATGGCTTCCCATACAAATTTCCCATAGGAAGTTCACTTAAAAATGTTGATTTTATTCATTTCAAAGTGAGAAAAACTGATTTGGTGAGAAAGCCACACTGTTAGCTCATGGAAGGGTCAATAAAGCCACCAAAGCTCCTGGTTCTAGCACAGTACTCTTTCTACCACACTCTTGTGAAAATTTTAGTTTTGAGGGAAAAATGCTAAGTACTGCCTAGAACACATGATTTGTGCAGGTTCTGAGCTGTCTTAGTTTTGGAATATTATATGAATGGTAAAGCATAAAAAATAAAGAAGAAAAATATTTGATTCATTCAATTAAGAGGCATGTATTAATCACCTGGGGACCTTCAAAACCATTTAATTGAACTTCTTTAATTTACATTGAAGGAAAATGAGGCCCACAAAATTAAGTGACTTGATCAAAGTCATACAAGTAGTAGATTATAGAGCTGGGTCTTGAACTCAGGCCCTCTCATTCCAAATCAAGCATCCTCTCCACTCTACATATTGTTCAGTTATTTTCAGTTGTGTCCAACTCTCTGTGACTCCATTTGGAGTTTTCATGGCAAAGATACTGGAGTGGTTTGCCATTTCCTTCTCCAGCTCATTTTACAAATGAGGAAACTGAGGCCAACAGGATTAAGTGACTTGTCCAAGCTCACACAGTTAGAATGTATCAGAGGCTGGATTTGAATTCAGGTGCCTTCCTGAGTCTAGGTCCAGTGCTGTATCCATTGGACCACTTATACATATGCAGATATGCAAAATATTTTCAAAATGCATAAAAGATAGATTTTGTTCTAGTAAGAAGGGTATTAGTAGCTGGGGGGACTATGTAGGTGTTGTTCAATAATGTCTATTAAAATGATTTAGATGACTAGAGCAATGAAGCGAAATATAATGTTTTTTGGATTTTTTGTTGTTGTTTGGGTATAAAAGAACCGATCTCTTGAATGAAAGGTGGTCCTGTGTCATCACTGCCTGTAGAGCTATCCCGGACACCTGGCTTTCTCTTTTTCTGAAGACTGATTTATCCAAATAAAGCATGGGATGTTTCATCATCCCATAATGGAAAGTGCCTGTCACTCCTTGAACATCATCATATGGTTGGTGGCCAGTAAATAATGGACTACTGAGTGTCAAGGTGACTGGCTTTCAATGCACACAAAACTAAAAATTATAGACCTGTCATTCTATAGGCAGGCCACAATTAGCTGTCTATGCAACTTGAAATTTCCATCTTGCCAGCTGAGTAATCAGTTGACTGGAGTTTCTTATTTTGGATGTAATTTCGAGGTCTTTTACATGTAAGACTTTTAAAATGATGCAAATTCTAAAATAAATGTTCCGGAGTAATTTTTTAATCCCTTCTTACAATATGCTCGCAAATACTATTATTGTAATAATGTGAATAAAATATTATAATGGAGCAAGGATAATGCTCATTCTTTTTCAGTCTAGAGACCACAAAGCACTTTACCAAAATAAAATCATTTATTAGCAAATCTTATTTTCTTTATTTAAAAGTCTTCCTCAATCTGCCTTCCACCCATTTTTCCAGTCACATTTCACATGACTCCCTTTCAAATACTCACCATTCCAATTAAACTCAGTTTTTAGTAATTCCATGAACGTATGATGTGCCACCCTGTAGCTTTGGAAAGACGGTTTTTCATATCTGAAAGAAACTTCCTCCCCATCTTGACCCCTTGGAATCCCCAGCTTTTTACAAATCATGACTCAGTAGCCTTATATTGTCATTGTTCAGTTGTTTCAATCTTGTTTGACTCTTTGTGACCCCATGTGGGATTTTCTTGGCAAAGATACTGAAATGGCTGGCCATTTCCTTCTCCATCTCTTTTTCCAGAGAGGGAAACCAAGGCACACAAGGTTAAGTGACTTGCTCAGGGTCATAGAGCTAGAATGTATCTGAAGCAAGATTTGAACTCAGGAGGATGAGGTTTCTTGATTCCAAGCCCAGTACTCTATCCACTGCACCACTTAGCTACCCCATAGCACCTTATGTAGGAAGCCTTTCTTGACAGTATCTTCTTGACTCTATGCCCCTTGGATGCTAGGGCTTTCTCTCTGTTGACATTACTTTGTATTTTCCCATCCACGTACAAATTGTGGTTGGGTGGTAACCCTAACCCTAATTTCCCACTCTCCTGCATGATTTAGAAGAATTCCTATTTTGTCTGCATATTCCAAGTACCAGGTACAATATCTCTCTCTCATTAGGTGCCTGATGGTGTAGTGGCTAGAGCACTGGGCTTGGAGTCAGAAAGACTGTGTTCAAGTCCAGCCTCAGATACTTACTATCTGTGTGACTCTGGACAAGTCACTTCACTACCTGTGTGACCCTGGGCAAGTCACTTCACTACCTGTGTGACCCTGGGCAAGTCACTTAACCTCTATTTGCCTCAGTACCTTAAACTCTAATCACAGAATATGAATAACTTAATTACAGTATAATAATAGCACTTATCTCCCTAGGTTATTGTGAGGATCAAAAGAAATTATATTTCTAAATTAGAAATTTAGCTCAGTGCCTCATACATAGTAGACACTATATAAATGCTAGCTATCATTGTTATTATTACTTAAATAAAGGCTTGTTGAATTGAATTGGATTCAAGTTCCCAAAAGGAAAACTAATGTTTAGAAAGTCATTCTACTTGCTTGTGATCACCTGTTGAGCTGTAAAGTAAGAATCCAGAAGTTTAGATCATTTGGGAAGTCTCAAAATCCATACTTTATCCAGAGAGAAATTTGTTGGCGTGCTTTCTAAGCATGTTTCCATCTGCAATCCCTCTGTTATTTTTCTTAGGTCTTTTCCCCCTTTTTATGAACAAATGATAACAACATATTATGTAGCACTTTTAAATTCACCCAATGATTTTCATATATTATCTTAAGATATTGACACCAAACTCATTGTTGTTGTTACATCCTCTGGTCAGGCTGAGTTGTTTTACTAGTTTATTGAGTTACTTGCTAGTTCTGTGAAACCTCAGACTGTCTAAAAGCTCTCGGTATGTGTGCGTGTGTGTGTGTGTGTGTGTGTGTGTGTGTGCGTGTGTGTGTGTGTGTGTGTGTGTGTACATATGTTTTCAATTTGGGTCACTTGTCTCTTTCCCTTGGAAGGTCTATGAACCAACTCAAGAGCGAAGTGCCTTCCCTGACTTTTAACTTTTGTTTTCAGACAGATTCTCCAAATAGTACTACATGAATCAGGTCTGACCTTGTCACTCCCCTGCCTGAAAATCTTCAGTGGATCTGTTGCCTCCAGTATAAAATACAAACAACTCACTGTAACATATACAGTCCTTCCTAGCCTGGCTCCAGCCAATGTAGCCAGACTCGGTTCATATTACCCTATTCAAGCATTCTATATACCAACCAGGCTGATGAACTTGTGCTTCCCCAGACTCAGAAGGTTTCATTTCCTGTTTGGTCCTCATTTTACTGATGAAGAAATAGAAGTCCATATTTACTTATCCCCTTAATAGAATGTAAGCCCCTTGATGGCAGGAGCAGTGTTAGTTTCTTGTCTCTGTGAATTCAGAGTCTAGCAAAGCCTTTTTAATATGTAAGGTGCCTGGGGGGCAGCTGGGTTTGCTCAGTGGATTGAGAGTCAGACCTAGAGACAGAAGGTCCTGGGTTCAAATCTGGCCTCAGACACTTCCCAACTGTGTGACCCTGGGCAAGTCACTCAAGCTATATTTCCTAACCCTTACCATTCTTCTGCCTTAGAGCCAATACCCAGCATTGACTCCAAGACAGAAGGTAAAGGTTTAAAAAAATATGTAAGGTTCCTGGGAATATATCCGTGTATATAAATAAGTCATTTTAGGCAAAATTCCTCCAACCTGAGGAGCTCCAGTGTTCCAGTATGGGAAAAAAAAATAAATTTTGAACTTATTAAACTGAGGCAAATAAACAAATTAATGTCACAGTTTTACTTTTTTGGTGAAAGACCCTTTTTACTAAAGAAAAGTTGATCAGATTCTCTCTCTGTCAAAATCTCTCTCTCTCTCTCTCTCTCTCAAATTCTCTTTCAATCTTTCTCTCAATCTCTGTCTCTGTCTCTGTCTATCTCTGTCTCTCCCTCTCTCTCTCTCTTTTTCTCTGCATCCATCTGTCTGCCACACAATATCCACACAATACATGTATATATACATATATACATAATATATAAAATATGCATAATATACTTTCCCCTCATTTTCCTTATTTCTTATTACCTAATTCCTTAGTTGAGATGAATGTACATCAAACGACACATAATATATACACACATATATGTTCCTATGTACAAGTATATGTCATCCTACATATATGTACCATTTCCTTATTTTAAGATGGATACACATGATAATAGAACCCAGAAGTATACATAGACATGGACTTCTACATGCCTGCACATATACCTACATGTATGTCTATGTAATACACATACACGTGTGATAGAACCAGTGTTTTTCTCCTTGTGATGGCCCTGGCACAACTTGCTTCCCACCCAAAGACTGTACCCAACTTGTCTCCATCCTAGTCTCTCAGGTCCAACTCTCTTCCCACTACCAAACTTCCTCTGGCCCCAGCTTCCCTAATGGTCTTCTTGGTGTGGTTTCCTGGCCCCCCAAGCTCAGCACGGGGCATCCAGGCCCATCAGACTTGGTAGGTGCCTGAGACTCCAATGCCTTACAGACAAGATGTGCTTCCAGAGAGAGATGAGGGAGGATACCTCCAGAAAAAGCCTCGAGTTCCTGTGTTCTTGATGCCCATCTAAAGCCTCCTCCTTTGTTAAATACTCAGTGGATCAGGAGTCCCCTAATACTGAACTTGAATTAAGAGGATGCTTACTTGAAAGATGCACCACCAGCAGTGTGAAAATAGATAAACATATATATATATATATATATACACATATATGTATTTAGAATATTGCAAGGGTCGTACTGTTGTGCCCATGAATCCATAAGAAATAAGGAAAAAAAGTGGGGGGGGGGGTTTGGCTGATGAAGCAGGTTATTTGGGTCTCAGGAATTGTCTTTCTTCTCTATCTGACAACCCATGGAGGGCAGGTGTACTCCATCACACTTACGTTGGTTTACAATGACACGCCAAACTGCACATGAGAGATAACTGTCATGGGCATCCGAAAATGGGCATACATTTTATTGCATTAACCATTCGCTAAATAGGCAATGGATGGCAAAGTAGGGGATATTGCATTGTTTCTAATCACAGTGTGCCGTATTTCACTGGGACTGTCCTTGGGAATATCCATCAAATAGTGATTGAATTGGTAATTAGAACCATTCTGTTGTGTAACACTGATGATCATTCAGAAAGAGTGGCTAGAATCTAACAGGATTGCCTTTGTGATTTTGTTCTAGATAGAGAGATGATTGAATATAGGACTAAAGAAGACATAGTATTCTATAAGTGTATATAGAATATATAGTATATTCTATAAATATATATATATATTTATCAAAGGATGCTTCCTCTAATGGGAGGGAGGGAGGGAGTTACTTGGGTATTTGAATGTAGCAGATAAACAAAACAAAATAAAGAATAAACATTTTAAAGCTTATTATGTGTCAGACCCTGTGCTAAGGACTAGGGTTTAAATATAAGCAAGAAAGCTAGCCCCAGTCTTCAAAAGTGTTCTAACACATAAAGGGGGACAGGAAAGGGAGGAGAAAGAAAAGGCACATGTAGGACATGTTCAAGACTCCACAGTCTGAGGCCCAGATAGATAAGGCAAAACCTCACCTATCTGCACAGGGAGTAGTATTCTAATTTCTGAATATTTTTTCTTATCATTTATTTGAAAAGACTCTCTGCTATCTCCCTCTGACAAAGGAGGTCATAATTCTGGGAGCTGAGAGCCCTGGACCAAATAGCCTCAGAAATTGTCCATTGACTATGTTTTTAGCCCAGCTTTGCTCTGGACCATTTTTTTTTCATCTTGCAGACACCAGAGTTCCAACTGTTGTTATTCATTCTCTCTCTCTGTGACTGCTGTACTGCCTTTTCTGATCACATATATCCTTGATTATCTTTCTTTTCTTCTACTTTTTTTTTCCATACAGAGCCCCACCAGAGCCCCTCAGGTTGGAGGAATCTTACGTACAATGGCATATGTTCTTCTTAATCTAAGTGGGAAAAAGCAGGATGTGCTTGGACACTGGGGCTGATCTTTCATTATCATTATCACTATTGTGACCAGCACCCATCACCACCACCACCATCATCATCAAAAATATTTTTGTATAGCCAATGATTACCCCTAGTTTGAAGTATCAGCTTCCTCCTGGAGGGCAGAGAACATTTAGGAATTTTTTTGGGTGGAGAATGGTGGGGAATCTCCTAAGCACCTAATATCTGTGTTTTGTGGCTAGTACTTAATAAATATTTCTTTAACTACATTTAGTTACATAAGCATGTACACAAATGCACATATACATACATGTGCACATAAACACATACACAACATGTGTACACACATATACACATGCACCTACATTCATATATTGCAGAAACAAATCTTGATTTTACAAGAATCCAAATTCATTAATTTTCTAGTACTAATAGTGTTTTCCATTTAGCAGAAGTGAACTGGATCACTAGCTCCTAATGATTAGCCTAAGCAATTCCATATCTGGAGACACTATTAACTCTAATTTTGAAAACGCCCTTCAATAAAATATAAGTGATGAAGTTTAATTACAGTTGATTTCTACAAAAGCAAAGAATTTTCGGCTAGTCTTGGAATCAGAAAGACCTATCTTGAACATATACTAGAGGTGTGATCCTGGGTAAATCACTTAACCCTGTTTGTCTCAGTTTCCTCATCTGTAAAATTATCTAGGGAAGCAAGTGGCAGACAACTTCTGTATCATTGCCAAGAAAACCCAAAATGAGGTCACAGAGTCAGACACAACTTAACAGCAACAAGACTTTAGTTTAGATCTTTGCAACCTTGGTTGAGGAAATATTTCTTGTGGCATTCACATTTTCAAGTTGGAACTTGAGGTCAGAGATTGGTGAGATTATCTAAGTCATCAGGGGTCAAAATATTTCTTGGGAAATCTCTACCATCCAGTTGTGAACTGATCCAACCATTCCGGAAGGCAATTTGGAAATATGCCCAAAGGACTATAAAACAGTACTTATCCTTTGATACAGCAATATTACTACTAGGTCTGTTCCCAAAGAGATAAATTAAAAAAAAGAGAGAGAAAGGATCTGTTTGTACAAAAATATTTATAGCTGCTCTTTCTATGGTGGCAAAGAATTGGAAATTGCTGAAGGGATGTCCACCAATTGGGGAATGGCTGAACAAATTATAGGATATATGTTGTTGTTGTTGAGTTGTTTCAATTGTGTCTGACTCTTTGTGTCTCCGTTTGAGGCTTTCTTGGCAAAGCTACTGGAGTGGTTTTCCATTTTGTTCTCTAGCTCTTTATATAGATGAAGAAACTGAGGCAAACCAAGTTAAGTGACTTGCTCAGGATCACACCACTGTTAAGTGCCTGAGGACAGATTTGAGTCTTCCTGACTCCAAGCCTAGTACTCTATCCACTGTGTCACCTAGCTGGCTGTCTGGAATATTATATGGGTCCTTCAAAAATATTTATTGATTGATCTGTTGGTTGATAGGGACTGCAAAACTAAGTAAAAGACAGTCACTGCCTTCAAGAAGCTCAAAGCATCATACCTTTTGATCCAGCAATACCACTACTAGGTCTGTAACCCAAAGAGGTAAAAAAAGGAATGGACCTGCTTGCAGAAAAATATTTATAGCTGCACTTTTTATGTTGGCAAAGAATTGGAAACTAAAGAGATGTTCCTTAATTGGGGAATGGCTAAATCAATTGTGGTATATGATGGTGATGGAATACTATTATCCTATGAGGAATGATGAACAAGATTTCAGAAAGAAGTGGAACAACCTACATGAACTGATGTAGAGTGAAATAAGCAGAACCAGGAGAAGATTATACACAGCAACTGCAATATCATGGAATGGTCAACTGTGATAGACTTAGCTACTCCAAGCAATACGATGATCTAGGACAATTTTGAGGGACAAAGAATGCTATCCATCTCCAGAGAAGGAATTGTTGGAGACAGATGCAGATCAAAGCATACAATTTTTCACTTTAGTTTATTTGGGTTTTTATTTGGGGGTTTTGGTTATATATGATTATTCTCTATCAAAAATCAATAATATAGAAATACGGTTTGTAGGATATTACATGTATAACCCAGATCAAATTGCTTACCATCTCTCAGAATGGCGAGGGAAGGAAGATAGACAATTTAGATCACATACCTTCAGGAAACGTGTGTGGAAAATTATTACATGTAATTGGTGAAATAAAATATCTTTACAAAAAAGTAAAGAAATCTCTACTACCCCATCCCTTCCCCCAGCCAGAGAGAGCCTGTTAAAAGCTGGTTGTTGCTATGTTCCAGTGCCTGCATTTGATATGTCAACATAAACAGGACCATCTTCCCAGAATAGGGCCATCTCCCTCGAGGTTGGTACATGTCAGAGAGGGCATCGAAAAGATGAAATAACTTTATCACCTGAATGAGCCTTTAGTTAAACCTCTGTCAGGGTGGAAAAAATATGATACATTGGTACCTTAAACTAAAATTGCCTTTTGAATTCCCTGACCATGTGGAGAAGGAAGTGGGGAGATACAGAGAAACCTTCCTCAATGCAGTACTGTAGGATATGGGAATTGGGTACAGGTCTGTGTTTGTGTGTGCTGAAGGACACACATCTCAAGGAAGTTGGAAACGGCCCCTCCAAAAGGTAAACTTTAGATTTTTGACCCAAAATTGGAACTTAAGACATATTTAATCAAGTCCTTGCATGGGTGGGTGGGGGACAACATTCTTTATTTTCTGGGATATATAGGGAAGTCTCAACCAAGTTGGTTGCTTTGAAAGGAGGTTATATCCACATGATTTGTGGCCCCGATATTTCAGGTAGGGATTCATCTTTTATTTTTTATTGAGAGAAGGGTTTTTCTTTTTCTTTTCTAGCCCTAGCATTTAGCACAGTGCCTAGCACACAGGAGTAGGTGCTTAATAAATGCTTTCTAACTTGATTTGTTTTTTTAGATTTTACTTTTTCATTCTAAAATTAAAAACAGAGAAGGGGGCAGGGAAAGAAAGAGGGAAGAAGGAAGAGAGAACATTTGCATTAGCATAATACAAAACAAAGTGATTTCTAACCTCCATTTGGCACTACTTGTTTTAAAAAAAATATAATGTGTTCTGCAATTTGGAAGAGACCTTGGACTTCATTTTGTCCAATCCTTTCCTTTTGGAAAAGTCTAGGAAAGTCATGTGACTTGCCTGAGAGAACAAAGCAAGGGTTGAACAGGTCTTCTGATTCAGTATTATTGTCATTAGACCATGAAGAGAAGATTAAACACACTCCTACAAAACAGATGATCCATTGGTAGCTGAGTTCATGTTGAGATGGCTGGGCCAAGAATAGTAATGGATGATCTATAGAGGCCACTTGGCAGAGTGGAGAAGAACCCTGGGGATTGGAGTTAGGATATAAAATGGCTTGAATCCCATCAAAGACAATAGTAATCTCAGATAAATTTTGTTAATCTGTTTGAGCCTCAGTTTTCTGTTCAGCAAAATGGGGATAATGGCACCTATCTCACAGGGTAGTCAGATGTTTGGCAAACCCTAAAAAGTCTATATTGAGGGACATCTAGGGGGCACAGTGGATAGAGAACCAGGTCTGGAGTCTGGAGGACTTGGGTTCAAATATGGCATCAGACACTTTCTGGCTGCATGACCTTGGGCAAATCACTTAACCCCCATTGCCTAGCCTTGATGTTACTCTGAATTATAATTCCTACTGCAATAGAAAGTAAGGGTTAAAAAAAGTCTATATCAATATGAAAATGTTATTTTGGTTTCTTCTCTGCTGCAATCCTTTCTCCTTACTTCTGGCAAAATGACTTTCTCAATGTTTAAGTGTGCCCATACCCATTACTCTACCTAAGTGGTTTACTATAATTTCTAGGATTGAATGTAAAGAACATTTAAAACTTTTAAAACCTCTGGCCGCTTTCCAGTCTTGTCCCTTCTTCTCTTTAGCACACTCTACAATCCAGCCACGTTGGTCTACTTGGTGGTTTTCACATCAGATTTTAAGGCAGAAGAATGATAAGGGCTAGATAACTGGGTTTAAATGACTTGCCTATGGTCACACAGTCTCCCTCTTTCTTGATTTTAATCTTTCACATCTCTTTTTCTTCTCTCTCTCTCTTTCTCTCTCTCTTTCTCTCTCTCTCTCTCTCTCTCTCTCTCTCTCTCTCTCTCTCTCTCTCTCTCTCTCTCTCTCTCTCTCCCACTCCCCTCTTTCATATTTAGTTTTATTTCAGACTTGTAATTTCATTTAAGAGGAATCCCTTCACTGATCCAGACAAGCACATATTCTGTGATTTATAGTCTTAGGGACATAAGAGAGGGTTTGATTCCTGCTTCCCTCTTATAGAAGATCAACTCAGAAAAAGGTAGTGTGGTATAGAGGCTACAGTGTCATCAGTGGCATCAGGGAAGACTGTTGTCAAATTTTGTCTCTGATATATACCAGTTGTGCAACTATGGGTGTATCACTTAGCATCTCATGGCCCCAGGCAATTCTTTAACTAAATATATTTATGCACATATGTATGTCTATATACACACATATTTATATACATATATTTTAAATGGTTGCCACTTGTGAATAAATTGTTCTTTGTTTCAATTACAGGTAGGATTATATCCTCCATCCACATGGCCATAAATAATATAGTGACTGTTTCCAACAGGATAATATTAAACTGGAGATTTTGTGTTGCATGCTAAATATGGCATTCTCAGTTGTGCCATAAAAGAATCGTGCTGTGGTGGTTTAGCAAACCCAAGCATCCCATTGACTTATGTGGGGCTTTATTTTTCCCCTTTATGAAAATTACTCTGTCACATCATGTGCATGTAACTGTCACTTTCTCTGAATTGCCTATGAATTGTACTTTGGGCATATTCCCCAACCTACTCCTCCAAAAAAAAAAATCGAGAACCCAAAATGCCTTCCTATTATGAATATTTCATCTTCCTGTTAGTTTCTTCGATATTTTTTGTTTTGTGTAGTTGCCATGCTTGTAATGCACCATCAAGCCTTGAATGCTGACAGACTCCATTAACATTAATGTTGTTCTCTTATCTCTGGTTCCCTTCTCTCTCTCTCTCTCTCTCTCTCTCTCTCTCTCTCTCTCTCTCTCTCTCTCTCTCTCTCTCTCTCTCTCTCTCTCTCTCTCTCTCTCTCCCTCTCTCTCTCTCTCTCCCTACTTCTCCTTCTCTTTCCTTTCTCTTTCCCTCTCCTTCCTTCCCTCTTTCTTTCCTCCACTCCCCCTCTTCCCCCCCTCTTTCTCTCTCTCCTTTCACACTCATTCTCTCCCCCCTTTTTTCCCTCCCCCTCCCCCTCCACTTCTCTTTCTTGTCTGATGGTTCACTGACACAGTTGACAAGGCTGACACGACCAATCAGCTTCTACTCAGCAAGGTCACTGTTCAGACTTGACTTGTGATTGGCTGCTGCGCTTCAGTGTGTTATTACTGTCTGATTTGATCGGAGGCAGGGGGTGGTCTCCAATCAAACAGAGAAAAGGTCCTAGAGAAGGTAATTAAATCCTGTCAGAGGCAATTATCGGTTCCAGGGCCATGACTCTGGCACTGAATGCAGATGATCTGAAGCTGTATTCTTGGAGAAATTCAAGAGGGCTTCTGGCACAGATCAACCACAGAAAGGAAACAGCAGGCTTTCTTGCAAACAATCGCACTTCTGTTTTGAACCTGGCTGCATTTTTTTTTTTACTCTCGGAGTCCTGTTTCCACTGATCAAAAATGTTCCCCTTTCATGCCGCTGCTCTAATTAAATTAATAGGCAAGCTTTTTTTTTTCCCTTTAGGGGTACATAAATAATGACAAGTTTTGCTGGAGAACTTTGGCCCCCAAACAGAGAGTATGATAAGCAGACTTCATCTGGGTAAGCCAGAGCTCCTAATGGACCCCTCCAAAACACACACACACACACACACACACACACACACACACACACACACACCCCTCTCATTGGACAAGAAGCATCCACCTTGGCCAGATGTTGCCAGAGCAGGACCATACACCAGCCTGGTAACAGCTTATACAAAAAAAGGCTCAGTTTTGCTGGGGCTATAAATACTTTAAAGTTTCTTACTGAAAACAAAAAATGGCCATCACAGATGTGAGCATCTGCATGGCCCTAAAATGAGAAGAAAAGCTACAGTGGGTTGTAGGATGGAGAGGAGGGAAAAAAAAAATCCTCAAATCCAATCCAATCTAATCCAATTCACTCCATTTCCATTCAACCCAACCCAATCCATTTCAATCCACTTGACTCCACTCCATGCCAATAAGCATTTGTTAAAGGGCAAAGGCTTATGCGGAGCACCAATATCCCCTATGAAGATATATTTAGGAATATCCATTCATTTCTAAGATTAAATTATTATTAAATTATCAAAAATAAATAAACACTGGAGAAATCCTGGATTGGGGGGGGGGTGGGGGTGGGATGGGTGGAGTGAAGAGAGGAAGTAATATAATAAGCATCTCCTTTGTTCTTTCCCCAAAAGGATGCCAAACTTTTATACTTTCCCTTGCAGAAGTTATTGGTATTCTTACCTCTACAGGTTACCTAAGCAGGAATTAATTTTTAATCCATAATCAATATACAGCAGAAAGTTCTGTCTACCTCCAAAGCCAGCTGCCTTATCCACAAGAAATTCGCTGAATTTCTTGCAGCAGACTCCAGCCAGCCTCTCTGTAGGGGGTGAAAATGTCCAAGTTCCAAAGGAATGGATCTGATTTCAGAATTTGTGCATTGTGCTGTGCTGGTAATGTAATGTTTCTTTTCTTTCTTTTTTCCTTCCTTCCTTCCTTCCTTCTTTCTTTTTTTTTTTTGCAAGAATAAGATGTTTAAAACATCATTAAAACAATTTCTGCATTGTTGCTGATGAAACAGTTTAACCACTAGGGTTTCTCCCTGGGGAACAGTTAACTTTCCTCTAATCGTGGTTGTTTTCTTTGTTTTCCAAACACTTTATTTGTTCACTTGAAACGAAATCAGATGCTTTAAGCAAAACATCATTTAAAAAAAAAAAAACTAGCCAAGGCTACTAGTCCATTAATCAGAAAGCAGTATCAGGCTGGGAGAGGAGCAATTGGGAGTATACAGAAAATAATGAAAAATGCCTTGGATGCCTCAGCAGGGGGCAAAAGGGGGGGCAGGGAATTGCTAGACAACATCAGTACAGATGACTGGCTGAAAAAGATGTTTAATTCATCCCACAATGCATTTTTTTGGAGCATCATGGACCACATCATCACCCTTAATAAAGATAAAATGGATAGGCAGATGGAAGCAAACTGCTTACAGAACTGGCAATGGGTTTTTAGAGCACTGGACCCCAGCTTCTGGTGTGAGCACTCAAATGTTTCTGCATTCTCTTTTTGTGCTATACTCTACCTGTTTCAGGTCTCGGCTCTTGCATTCATTTTGATTTGTCCCATCACTGCTTATTACTTGGTGGTTGTTCTTTTGTTTTGTTTTGAGGTGGTAGCTATTTGAGTGAAAACATTCCTCATGAAATGTCACCATTTGCGAAGGCAGCATAGAGTCTCAATAAGTTACAAGAAGACATTCAAAATCATTTTATTTCTCCTCCACGACTGATTAAATGCTCATAGGGAAAAACAAATCAGTGTTTTATTTGTCTAGTTCACTTACAGAGCAGATTATCTGCAAGGGACTTTAGAGAGATCACCTATTCTCTCTCATTTTACAAATGGAGAAACTGAGGGTGGGATTAAGCAACTTTCTTAATAGTAAATAGAGGAGCTGAGCTTCAAACCCTTGGGTTCCAGTTCTGGTAATCTTTCTTACTGTTATAACAAGGAATCCTGCTGTAAAAATAGGGGAAGGAGAAATATAAGAGTCTCCTGAGGTTTGGTCACCAGGAGAAGAAGCAATCTCTGGGACAGTGATGGTAAACCTCTTAGAGACCAAGTGCCCAAACTGCATACCTCCCTCCACCCCTGCCATCCCCTCATACCTTACCACAGACAGGAAAGGCAGGAAGTGCTCCCATTGGTCAGCTGGGCAGAAGGGTGGATAAAGAGAGGGATGGGAGCAGGCCAGTTCTACCGGTTTTCTGGTAATGAACTCTGGTGAACTCTGTGCTGGGGTGAGGTGATGACCCACATGCCCACAGAAAGGGCTTTGAGTGTCCTCTCTGGCACACGTGCCATAGGTTCACCCCCATGGCTTTGGGACAAAGAGAGGCTTTTATGTTGCTGGGAGACAGGAGTATGAGTGAACCAAAGTATGTTTGTGGTAGAAAAGGGCAGAGGAATTAGCTCTCAAATTATCAAATGGGATGAATTTTGTAATAACTGTATTTGTAAAGCACTAATACAATGTCTGGCACATAGTAGGTGCTTAATAAATGCTTATTCCCTCCCTCACTTCCAATTTTAGAACCTTTGAAACAAAATCCTGTTTGCCTTACTCGAGTTAAAGGCTGCTTTTTCTTCCATCTAGCCATCTCAGCCAGCAAGGAGAAACGTTCCCCGTTAAATATACTTTCCCAATTTTCTTCAGACCTGGGAACAAAGTGACCTGAGACATTTGCCCTTTGACAGATGAGTGTAGACTCTTATGTTAAAACTCTGATGAGCATCCACTGGGTTGAGAATTCTAGTCCATCTGTAATTATCTGTGGCAGATAGAGGTAAGCATCTCACCCCACTATCATTGGGCATTAAGATGGGGCAGAGACAGTGAGGCAAAGTTGTTTAACTCTTCCCTAGTTGGAAACATTGAAAGGTAGATGGACTCTGAGTCCCGCACTGGCTCCAATGGCCCCATAAATGCTGATCTCCCCAGGGGACATTACAGAGGGTTCACTATTAAACCTATCTTTTAATTTACAGTGTTTATGCAAAACGGAGGGCATAATTCATGTTTATCTCCGTATGTTCAGATGCGCTGGTCAGTTTTATTAGAGAGAGAAGAAAGGGTTCGCCTTTTAATTGGTATGTTCCGGTTTTCTGATGAGATTCTTGACAATACAGCCTGTAGGAGAAGCAAGCAACTGAAATGTAGCCTATTGGGGTAGATTCCCAGGATGGGGCATTGGGGAACAATAATTTATGAACAGTAATAAGAGCTGGGTATGCAATTCCCTGCCCAGGACCTGTCTAAGTGTACCCCACTGATTACAGAGTGCATCGAAGAGACTTGAGTAAATAAGATAAAAGCCATTCACAGGCCTCCTTTATTAGGGAGCTTGAGTTTCTCAAAATTGTGATTGAAGCTTCCAGATTTCCCAACTCGGAGATGGGAAATAGACGATTCTTCCAATTGTGGGGAGGGGAGTGGAGGGAGGACATGGAAGACATTATTAACCATTATGTGGGATTGTTAAAGGAGTTTTCCTTGACAACGAAATGCTGGCAGGCTAACATAAAATCTAAAAATCAATTTCCATAAATCATGGGAGCATAGATCTAGCGCTAGAAGGGACCCCACAGCCCACCTCATCCAATCCTCCTCATTTTAATGGTGAAGAAATGCAGATCCATGGAGGTTACATTACTTGTCCAAGGCCACAAAAGCAGCAACATGAAAAATGGAATTGGAACTCAAGATTTCTGACGCAGAATCAGTTCTCTTTCTATTGTACCATACCAAGTAAGCCACCGAAACATTTATGTCTTTGTTCCATGATACAGTTATTTGCAATCAAAGATCCGTGACATTTAAAATCCTTTATGGTCTGGTCCAAAACTACCTCACCAGCTTCAGTACATCACATTTGTTCCCATGCTGCATCCCTATCAAACTGGCCTCCTTATACTTCATGTGCAAGACTTCATGTCCCACCTCTATGTTTTTGCATAGGCTGTTCCCCATACCCCATACCTTTCCTCTCCTTTTAGAATGGTTAGTATCCTTCAAGGCTCAGCGTGTGTACCATGAAATCTTTTTGTATCCCCATAACCAGGGCTGCTAGAACCTCTTCTCTAAATGCCTCTGTATCCATTTTGTAACTCTTTTGTATTTACTTATTATATGTGTACATTTTCTGCCCTAGTTAGAGGATAACTTCTTCAAGAGCAAGAGTTGTTGGTATTAACTTTATTTGCCTAGAAGGCAACTGGGTGGCTCAGAGAGTCAGGTTTAGAGATGGAAGGTCCTGGGTTCAAATGTAATCACAGACACTTCCTAGCCATGTGACCCTGGGCAAGTCACTTTACACTCCATTGCCTAACCCTTATCACTCTTCTGCCTAGGAGCCAATACACAGTACTGATTCTAGATGGAAAGTAAAGGGTTAAAAAAACCCACCTAGCAAGGTGTCTGGTATATACTAGGTAAGCTTATTGATTGATAGTTTAGATTATAGATTGTTTAGGCTACAACTAGAAATTGTTGTGTGTGGTTTGTGTGTGTTTATAAACAAAATTGAATAAAAAAATCACTGGTGTTTTTAGGAAGGGTTGCTAATTATAAATTGGAGTAATACAAACTGGGCTTTGGATAAAGAGCGTGAAGGATGCCCTTAATTGGGGAATTGAAGGCACAAGACACTGCAGAATATAGGGGAGGACAAAAAGGTCCTGAGTATCACCAGCATGCTGCCACTGCTAAGGGAGGCCATCCTGAGTGATGGGGCAAGAACTGGGGAGAGGAAGGTGAGATGTCAGAAGAGCTCACCCCAGTCTGCCATCTGGCAGCTTCTGGTTTGACTAATTATCTTTGCTAACCAGGTACTCAGCTTTATTGTTTCTACCTGCTGAAGGTATGCAGTAAGGGCTGCCAGTACCCTCTAAATCTTGCACCTGTGGGGCAAAGTCTCAGTTGCCCTGTCCTAGTTTCAGTTCGGTTTGCTAGGTTTAAAGCTTCCCTCTAGGGCACTGAAAACTGATTGGTTTTCATTCATTTATTAGCTGTGGTATGAGACTTAATTTAAGGCATTTTTATGTATTTCATTTTGGTGTTTACTAATTAATTTATAATTAGCAACCCTTCCTAAAAACACCAGTGATTTCTTTATTCTATTTTTTATGTAAACACACACACACACAACAATAAAACCAAAGGGTATTTTTTATATATGTATGTAGATAAATATTTTCTTCTGATTCTCAAGAACTGGAATATATATTTAAGGTTTTTATCTGTTGTTTTAAAAATAACATATAACACATATATGCCATATGTATATATACATATGTATATATACATGTATATATACATAACAAACTGAAAGTCTACAAAGCCATTGTGCTGAACTGTGTGAAACCTGGACGGTCTACCAGTG
>NC_077232.1:46025713-46039080 GCF_027887165.1 Monodelphis domestica | reverse complement strand
TGGGTGTGATTTCAACCTAGGTTATCTTGACTCCAAGTCTAGTGCTCTACCCAATCTGCCATGCTGCCTCTAGCCAGGCAGGTGGTATTAGCCATGGTTTATTATAGTCTGGCTGCTCACTTCTATTGCTCCGAGTTCTTGAAAAACATTGGAAATACCTCTTTTCTTCAACCTATTTTTTTTAAAAATTGCAAGCCTAGAAAACCAATAAAGCATTTAATTCTAATTCTATCAAGATGAAGGGAAAACTTGATTTCAGACATGCCTAACCACTACATCAGATATATAGATTTGGAGGAGCCAACATCCAATCTTGTGAGGTTTCTTCTTCCCATATATGTCACATTCTAAATGCATTTTGAAGTTACAATGACAGTTCCTTTATTTTATTAGATTTTCCTTATCCAGATCCAAAGGATTGCATTAAAAGCCACAATAATAACAAAAAACACTCCTCCCCCCACCACGATCTTCTGTCTCTTCCCCCATATGTTTTGATGAAATGTGGCACTTTCCAATTCATCCATGCTGCTGGGGAAATTCTAAAGCAAAACAGCCATCTATTAAAAGATATGTAAACCCTTGGTCCTCCAAAAGAAGCCATCTATTTAAAGAGTCCAGACCCACAGTTAAAAAATAGGCTCCCAAATAATCTCGCCCTCTGTCCCCAAACAATAAAAGGCCTCTGGAAGGCAAGGTGTCCCCAAATTTTTATTTCATTCTGTGCATTAGTTTAGAATAGTTTTGACCACCTTGGAGAGTAACAAATGTATTTCTCCCCTAGATTTCCATTTCTTTTTGGCCAGTTTTCATATATGCCCAGCATAGCACGCTGAAAATGAAATAGTTCGACTTGGATATTGAGTTTCATGATGCCAAATATGGAGATACTGGGGGAAAATTTTTTTGAAGGACTGTTCTATGGAAGAGCAATGCGACTTGTTCTTTTTGGCCCCAGAGGCCAAATTAGGAGCAATGAATGGAACTTGCCATGAAGGAAAATTCAACTTTGAGGTAAGGAAAAACTTCCTCAGGAAACTATTCAGCACTGAAATGAGCTATTTCAGGAGGCAGAGAGTTCTTCCTTACAGGAAAGAAGGCTAAAGCTGTATAGATGACTGCTTGTTAAGGTATGTCACAGGGGATTATTGTTTAAGGATGAATTGGACAAAGTATCTTCCAATTCTAATCCCATGATTCTGTGGTCTAGATGTTTGGAACCTTATTTAAGGTCATGCTGAGATGAATTCATTGGCTAATATTTATTGCTTATTAGCAAATGATTCAATTCCCTGAAGCCATTTAACTCTTCTCTTTCAAGACAAGAGCCATGACCCTTTGCTAACGTTTTCTGAAACTGAGTATGGTTCTTTATTGTTGTTCAGTCATGTCCAGCTATTCATGATGCCATTCTGGGGTTTTTCTGGCAAAGATACTCAAATGGTTTACCATTTCCTTCTCCAACTCATTTTATAAATGTGGAAACTGAGGCCAACAGAGCTAAATGACTTGCTCAAGGTCACATAGCTAGTAAATATCTGGGACTTGATTTGAACTCATGAAGATAAATCTTCCTGATTCCAAGACCAGTGCTCTATCCCCTATATCACCTAGCTGCCCTTCACCCTTTATACTTTGCAAATATAATACTCTCTTGCAAATGGATCCTAAGTGTGCTGGCATCAGTTTTTCATCTAGGCAGGGATAGGCAGATAGTATCTCTGTTGACAGATACAAATAGAGATTAATATAAAGAGATTAGTTCACCTGTTTTTTCCATAGGGCCTTTTCAATATTATTATATATGATATGATATGATACTATATTATTCTATATTATATTATACTATATTATACTATAGTATACTATATTATATTATGTTATGTTTATGTTTATGTTATATTATATTGTATTGTATTATGTTACATTATGTTATATTATATTACATTATGTTATGTTATATTATGTTATGCTATGTTATGTTATGTTATGTTATGTTATGTTATGTTATGTTATGTTATGTTATGTTATGTTATGTTATGTTATGTTATGTTATGTTATAATTGCCCCAGAGATTTGTTAGTAGATAGATAGCAGGGTATAGAATCTTGAACTTGAAGGCAGTAAGATCTGAGTTCAAATTCTGACTCACACAATTATTTTACTAACTGTGTGACACTTGTGACTTGTGTGGAATAGTCATTTGACAGAATCCAGCCTTAGTGTTGTCATTTGTAAAATGAAGATAATACTAATAGCTGCCCCCATTGGGTTTTGGAGAGTATCAAGTGAGATCACATTTGTACAACACTTTGTAAATCTTTTTTTTTTTGAAAATTTTATTTAATTAGATGATTTAGAATATTTTTCCATGGTTACAAGACTCATGTTTTCCCCCCTACCCCCTTCCCATATCTGACACATAATTCTACTGGGTTTAAAATGCAACATTGTGCAAATCTTAAAGTTCTATATAAATGCTCCTTGTTATTACTAAGGACAAAAAGATTTTTCAAAAATAAATTTGCCTCAGTTTCCCCATCTGTCAAATGATCTGGAGAAAGAATTGGCAAACCTCTCCAATATCTTTGCCAAGAAAGCAGCAAATGGGATCACGAAGACAACTGAAACAACCGAACATAGTTCTGAGCATTCAGTGGGCACTCAATAAATGGCCTTTTAATGAATGAACGGGAGCATTTCATGGAAATATCCAATTGAATATGCTCCCATCTGGGTCCTTGACTTCTCTTGGGTTTGCCTTCCTGAGCAAGAGTTGTCCTGAACCTTTATTGACAAAAGCAGCGCTAGGTGAGCCGTTGGCTGTCTCTTTGAAAGATGGCCCAGCTCTCAGCCAATTATGGGGGCAGAGATTCCACCTTTTAAATCGCTGCCATTGATCTCTGAAACAACAAGGTTCCCCTTAGAGATCTCTTCCTGGAGTAATGACCAGGCCCAACCCTACTTAACTTGCAAGGGCTAATGGGATCACAGGCTGAGGTGAAATAGTTGCAGATGGTAATGTGAAGACTAATTTACTTTCAGAGGCTTTCAAGGATTCATGTGCTTTTAATGATAGCTTACTATAACCACAAATCCCTCATTTTCGTTCTTTAAAGGGAGAGAATACTGTACATTATTAACAAGAGAGGGAGTGATGAAAGTTCTAAGGCTTTACTAGGTTCCTAGAACTGAAAAAAATTTTTTTTCTTTCTTCATATTGGCTCCTTTGACCCCTCAGCTAGTGGTCTTCACCTACTTGGCTGGCTGCTGTGGGAAGCTTCCATCTGGTGGACCTACGGTCATATCTGTTGCTTGCTGGGGCTCTGTGCCTTTTAGGATAAAACACTGGTGCCACTTTGGAGCTAGGGGAAGTTGGTTTTATTCAGGGAGTGGGCAAAAATAGGTGGAATTCAATGTTATTAACCATTGAATTATGGAATTTCAGAGTGGAAAGGGGGCTCAGTGGTTCCTAGTGCTGTGATCCAAGGCAAGTCACTTAACCCTATTTGCCTCAGTTTCCCTATCTGTCAAATGAACTAGAGAAGAAAATGGCAAGTCAATCTAGCATCTTTGTCAAGAAAATTCCAAATGAGGTCACGAAGTAACTGACACAACTAAAATGATTGAACAAAACCCCTCCAGGAGCATCTAGGTAGTGCAGCAAAAAGAGTGCTGGAATCAGGAAGACCTGGATTCAAATCCATCCTCAGGCATAAGTTGTGTGATCCTGGGCAAGTCACTCAACTCTGTTGACCTCAGTTTCCTGATCTGTAAAATGAGCCAGAGAAAGAAATGGCAAACCCCTCTAGTATTTCTTTCAAGAAAATCCCAAATGGAGTCCCAAAGAATTGGACACAAAAAAATGACTGAACAATAGCAAATGTTAATATGTTGTTTTCTAAATTAATATATAGCTATATGATTTATAATATGTGGTTGGTGGTCTAAAGGACTTTTTTTAAAGTAACCTTTATTGCATTTCTGTTTTTACATGCTAAAGAGCTGCTTCCTCCAAACTTACAAAGAGGGAGCAATGGTTTGGATTTTTTGCTAGTCTGACCTTCACATGAGAAGGTAGAGCATGATGTATAGAATAGAACCGTGACGTAGCAGAGACAAATTTCTTTCCACTTATGACCTGGAAATGACTTTCCATTTGCAGAAATCACTGCTTCCAAGTTGAACAAAGAAGAGAACTCTTCCACCTGGAGAAACTGAATTCAAAAGGTCTTATAAATGTCATATGAACTTTAATAAAATGATTTAGGGAGAGAAAGAGCAGCTGCATCATCTTTACGTGCCAAAACTCCATTTCTTGGGGATGAAGGCCAGAATATGGTCAACACATGCCATTGCACAGGCCTGGAATAAATTCTCCTCACCCCTTCTCCACCTTTAGCAATCCCTAATTTCCTTCACAAATAAGACCAGGCACCAACTCCAATGTGAGGTCCTTCTTGATCCCCACAATTGTTAGTTTTCTCTCCCTTTGAACATCACTTTGTCTTTATTGATTTCATATAGACTTCTCTAACATAAAGGAACTCCCAGTGGGAGCAAAGAGCTTGAGAATCTATTGCTTTTTATGTTGTATCTAGCCATGAGATCCTACACTAGGGGTCACTTGTGGAGAGAAGCTTGACTTCTCATTTGAGAAAGTTGGTCACTCATTTCTTGTATTTCCCACACAGTGCTCTTGGGGCATTTCTCTGTATAGCCTTCATCTAAGGCTCTCTCTCCTCCTTTCCCACCACTCCTGAAGAGTTGTTGTTGAGTCATTCAGTCATGCCCCACTCTTTGTGACCCCACTGGACCAAAGCATGCCAACTGTCCAAGTTCACGTTCATTGCTTCCAAGATGCTACCTAACCATTTCATTCTCTGCCATCCCTTCCTTTCTCCTTTCTCCTTCCATCTTTCCCAACAAGAGAGTCTTTTCTAACAAACGCCCCTTTCTCATGTTGGGACCAACGTATCCCCCTTCAGTATTTGACCTTCCAGGGACCACCAAAGAGAGGTCATAGGACCCAGGTGGTCAGAGCACACTATTCATCAGGTGTGGGACAGGTCATTTAGTCCCCCTCAAATAAGGGTAATATCTAGAAGAAGAATCACAGATAATCTCAAGAGGCTGAGCTGACGAGAATTCAGTAACAACTTCTAACTAGAGGTAGAGGCTAAGATTTTAAGCCTTGTCAGAACATAATACAGTTATGCAATACTTCAGGCATTTCCCATTTATCTATGACTGTACCATCTATTCAAAATGACAAGCTTTGACTATGTTCTTATTCCTTTCTCTCTGAGTTAGACACTTGCTCTTGCTATGGCAACTTCCACCACTCCCTGATCTATAAGTTTTTCAATATTTCAAGCTCACAAGGCCATTTATTCAAGGAAAAGGAACACAAAAGAGCCAAAGGCTTTGGGAACCCAAATAAAAGCCTAGTTATCACTCTCAGAACCAGCTGCTCCATGAAGGAGAACCCCTTGATACTGGGGACAGAGGAAGAATCCTGTCTTTCTCCATTTCTTACTAGAGTCCTATCTGTTCACCTTGAGAGTAGTAACCAAGGGAGAGTCATTCAGAAATTCTTCCAATCTCTTTTAAAAAAACAAACAAAAAAACCCAAACCCTTTACCTTCTGTCTTGGAATCAATACTGTGTATTGGTTCAAAGGCAGAAGAGTGGTAAGGGCTAGACATTAGGGTTAAATGACTTGCCCAGGGTCACACAGCTGGAAAATGTTTGAGTCCAGATTTAAACCCAGAAACCTTTTAAGAAAGGTCTCCTGAGTTCTCAGTTCTTCTGACTCCATTATTAATTAGGAAATTTTTGGTGATAGACACATCAGGAAGCTGGTTCCCAAAGTTCCCTCCTAGTCAAATGGATCTAGCCATATCTTTGCATGTTTGGTGAACTAGGGCTTTGCTCACCCAGCATGTGAAGACTGCTTCGGCCAAACAGATGGAAGAAACCAATAAAAAGGTTCAACGGCTGAGATGGCGACGCAGCAAAGCACTGTGGAGTGCCTAGGGCGTGTTGGAGCACAAAAGACAACACGGCCATCCAATGCAGCTGAGGAGGTCTCCAGGTGTAACGATTTTTCGTGCCACTGGAACCAGGCTTCCAATGTCGAGAGAGTAGGACTGTCTCTGTGCACCGACTTTTCCACTTAAATGTCCTTCACACACAAGTGTTTTTGTGCACACTCATCTACATCACAGATGAAAGCGCACAAAGACAATTGTCATCCTCGGTTACTGAGAGACTACTACTACATTACTACTATTACTATAATCCCTATTATACAAACTTTTATTCACATGTGATCTATAAATATATACTCTCTATATACACATATGTGTATACACACTTGCACATGTAGCATACATACATATGCTGTCTTCCTCTATAAAATGTGGGACAGAGGTGGTACAGTGGATAGAATGCCTGGTTTGGAGTAAGGAAAACATCTTCTTGAATTCAAATTAGGTCTCGGACACTCGCTGTGTGACCTTGAAAAAGTCACTTCACTCTGTTTGCCACAGTTTCCTCATCTGTTAAAATGAGCTGGAGAAGGAAGTGGCAAACCTCTCCAGTATTTCTTGCCAAGAAAACCCCAAACGGTGTCATGAAGAGTAAGATCAGACTGAAAAACGACTGAACAAAAAAAAATAAATCTGAGATTTTTGAGAGTAAGAATTATTTAATTTTTAATCTTTGTTCTTTGTTCTATCTAGTATCTAGCATAGTTCTTGCCATTTAATTCTTATTCATTAGTTGGGCACAGGGTAAGCAATAACCAGGATTTAAATTAATAACAGAAAGAGCTGGAAAGACCTTAGAGATCATTTAGTTAATCCCACTCATGGTACAGATCAAGAGAGAATCCATTCTAGAGGAGAAAAAATGGTACAGATGAAATGAACCATTGGAGTAAACCAGAGGCTGGGTCAGGTCAAATCCAAGTTCTTGAACATACCATGTCCAACAGGGAAAGTAGGAATGGAAACTGTAAAAATTAAACTAGTCTCTAGTCATAAAAGTGTTATATTTGATGAGGTTTATTAAGGATTATTAGAGATCAAGGATACACAATAATAAACCACTGTGCCTAGGGCTGATTAGCCCATTCAAAGCTTACTTACTACATCTTGCAAAAGCAGGAAGGAGAAGAGACTGAGGTAGGCGTTACCACCAGTTAAAATACTAATTGTGATCTCCCTCAGGTGGAGACTCAGGTGAGATTATAGGGAATTCTGGGAAATACCAAGGACTTCTGGGGATTGAAGTCTAGGGTTCAAATCTCCATTTTACAAAACTCAAGAAAGGACTTCAGGTCAGAGAGGTTAGCATGGAGCAATGGCTGCTGGTGTCAAGATAATGCTCCTTTGTCTTAAACAATTTCCTTGCTCAAGGCAGCGTTTTGGGTGGGGTGGGCTTGCCATGTTCTCTCCTGACTTGTCTGTGTTGGTGTTTCAGCGAATCCAGAAAACATGGCACTTCCTCGTGCACCTTTAATCAGTATGTTGCCTTCTAGTCTCCCACAACATCATGAGGCTCCAAATTAAGACTGTTGGGATTTGATTTCAGGAGGCATATGCAGAAATAGTCACTGAGTGAATCTAGTTGCTGAGTGGGTGGGAGTCATTTGGTTGCTATTAATCTTGTGTGTGTTTCAACAATCAAAATTTAATTTCCCCATATAACTGAACTTTGAACAAGGATATTGAAAATGACATCTCAGGTTCAAACAAAATTAGCCTAAATTAATTGTCTTTCATTCTAAATGCTGAAAAGTACAAGCAGGGAAATGATCATTTTCCTCTCTCTTCTTGGGAAAATTCATGAGATTCTTCCTTTCCCTGAGTAAGTGATTGTCACTAAAAAGAACTTTGTTAAATGGTTAGATAAAACTGTATGACAACAATTATTCTTAAGGATGACTATATTACTTTAAAGGAAATCCCATTTGTATAGATTCTTTGCCTTGAGCAATATGAACATTGCAATGAAAACAGCACATTCTGCTGAATTCCACAAACATTTTTAAAGCATGTATTGGGTGCCTAGGACTGGGTTCAGTTTTACGTATATAAAGACAAAAATAAAAAACTTCAACTTCAAGGAGCTTCTGTCATTCTTAGGGAATATGACAAACATGAAAATATAAATGTGAAATCTAAACAGAATAATACAAAATAAGAGCAAAAATATAGTAACGAGGGATATTGGGAAAGATGTCACAAAGGAAGTAGTAACTGGACTGTGCTTAGAATCTAGGGATTCTAAGAAACATGAATACAAAAAGACTGCCAAATGATATGAAAAATACATTGACATGATTATTCAAGAATGTATTAAAATGTTAATTTCTCTTCTCATATTTATTGTAACAAACTTAGCTTTTTAACTTTTTATTTAATTTTTTTATTTTATATTTTTTCTTTATTTATTCCGGTAACAAATTTACACATAAGTTTTCCATGGTTACATGATTCCCTCCCCCCTCTTGAAGCTGACAAGCAATTCCACTGGATTATACATGAACTGTCACTCAAAACATATTTTTATAGCATTCATTATTTGTAAGAGAGTAATCTTATAAAACCAGAACCCCCAATCATACACCCAAATAAACAAGGGATGAATCATATGTTTTCTTCTGTGTTTCTCCTCCCACAATTCTTTCTCTGGAGGTGGGTAGGGTTCTTTCTCATAAGTCCCTCAGAATCGTCCTGGATCATTGCTTTGCTTTTAGTAGCAAAATCTATTGTATTTGGTTGTCCCACAATCAAATCTAGCTTTTTAAAATGAATATCCATAGTATGTCTTCTGATTCCAGTGGTACCTGGGACATGGTAAGTGATTAATAAATGCTTATTAACTGATTAGTGAGATTTTTTTGCAAGGACCATTGCATATCTAGCAATGGTATAGTTATTATTTTATAAGTGGAATTCTGTGGTTTTTGATCAGAAGAAAAAGGAAGTCAAGAATAAGTGATTCACCTTTTAAAACTGAAGCAATTCTTTGGGAGAAATGTATCGGTATTCAAGGAGAGCTAGCATGTCTTGTATGAGGGCTTGCTGAGCCTTTGGGGGACTCTTCATTCACCTTTGATGTCCATTGGCACTCTACTCTTATCTGTGGTGGCTCCAAGAAGTTGTAGCATGCATAAGGGCCACATCCCAGGTAAAACCATCTTGACAGATGGGCTAAACCAGGTTGAGACCTCAAACCTGTTGGTGAATTAGGTGGGTATCTATCCTAAGCATGTGAAGATTTCCATGATGGGAAGGTTGACTAACAACATGTTCCAGTGGCCATGAAAGTGACTGAAGAAGGTACTGTGGATCACTTAAACCTTGTTCAGACATCGAGGCCACCAAGGTCAGTCACTGCATCCTGGGCCATCACTAGTCATCTTGACTTTTGTTTTGCTACTGGACTTTGATGGCTCTGGAGGAAAGAATGAGACTGATGACTTTGTGTAACTCTGCCTCACTTAAATCCAATGCATGCACAAGTCAAGACATCACCCTTTTTGTCTTCTTTGTTTCTCCTTTTGTATCTAGGTACTTTAGCCTCTGACTCTTGTGTTTGGGTCTCTCCCAGACATTTTAGACAGTGGCTAGTGCTTTGTTCCCAAGAAGGTGTCAAGGTGTATGCCCTTCCCCTTTCCAAAAATCGATATAAGCACAATGCATTCTGTAATTCATTGGAAGTCCTAGGGCTGAGGTTCTGTGCATCTTTCCAGATCAGCCTTCCTACCTCCATCAAAGACCATCATTATAACTACTTTGGTAGGTCCATGTTTTTTCAGGTTGACAATACCATTTAGTATTTCATAGTTTCTGCCTAAAATGGTCCCAAAGTAATGTTATTGTTGTTTCTCCTTCATTCTAGAATAGGGCCAATGGCATCAACAGGGTGGTATCTGATGGTGATGGAATACTACTGTCCTGTAAGGAATGATGAACTGGAAGATTTCTTTATGAACTGGAAGAACCTCCAGGAACTGATGCAGAGTGAAATGAGCAGAACCAGGAGAACACTGTACCCAGAAAGTGAGGTATTGTGGAACGATTGCTACTACAAGACAATCCAAAGGGAGCGAGAATGCTGTCCACATTGAGAGAGAGAATTGTGGGAGTAGAAACAGAAGAAAAGCCTATGACTTATCACTTGTTTATATGGATATATGATTTGGGGTTTTGGTTTTAAAAGATTACTTTATTGTAAAAAATGAATAATATAGAAATAGGTATAATTGATAACATTTGTATAACCCAGTGGAAGTGTTTATTGGATCTGGGAGAGGGGAGGGAAGAAGGGAGGGAAAAAATCAAATATGTAAACATGAAAAAATATATTAAAGATAAAAAAGATTTAAGCTACTCAAGTTTGAATTCAACTAGGACTTTGAAGATATCCTGACCTTTTTCTGCCCCTGGCAATCAATCAATCAATAATAATTTATGGTCAATAATAATAATAGCTCACCTCAAAAAGCACTTTAAGGTTTGCAGAACACCTTACAATTATTATTTCATATAATTCTCACAAGATCCCTAAGAAGCTGATGCTATTATTAGCATCATTTTACAAATAAGGAAACTGAGGCAGGCAGAGATCATGTGACTTGCCCATGGTGAGTTTCTAAGTCTGGATATGAACATGGGTCTTTCTGAGCATTGTGCTACCTAGCTATCTACTATGTGCCAGACTCTGTGTGAGGTGCTGTAGATACAAAGACAAAATTTAAAAAATCTCTATCTTCAAGAAGCTTACATTCTGTGGAGGAGAATAGCATGTGAATATATGTATTTTCAAATTCTATGCAAAGTAAATATAATATCATGGTGGAATCACTAGCATCTGGTAGAGGGTAAAGGAAAGAAAATGATCAGGGAAGACTTCATGGAAGCAGGAGCATTTAAACTGAGCTTTGAAAGGGAGTCCTTCCACAGAGGTGGATTTAGGGAGGTGATACATCCCAAGGACATCTGGCACCCAATGGAGGTTTAAACATAGCCAGTGCTCAATAAATGTTTGTTCAATTGAATTGGATCAATAATGGTGATCTCGAAAAGGGTCAGCAAAAAAAAGAAAGGAAAAACAAAGCATGGTTGGAGTTGGAGTTGGTTTGGCAGGTACTTTCTTGCCTAGAAGACTCCTTTGTATTCAGTTGCATCCTGTTAAGTCCTCTTTTCTCTTTGGTAGCTAGTTTATTTAATATTTTACTCTTGGTTTTGATGAAAAAGGTACTTATTTACCATAGCAACCACACTAGTCTAAATCATCCAACATGATCCTAAAGAAATTCCTCACATCATGGAGTGAAAAATTTCAGTGTCAAATCATTTTTGTCAAAGTTTAATAAAAGGAGATCAGGAAAATGGCAAAGTAATTCCTTTTTGAAAAGAGTATGCCCAGACACCTCTTCTTCCTTATTCTACTATACAGTTCTTTACCCCACATTTCCGCTCATGTGTGGGAATGGTATTCTCCAGGGCAAGGCCAGATCCCTATAACATCTGCCCAGATGTGGTCCTCCATTATGTGAAGAGATCTGTGATCCACACACAGATCCAACACAAAAAGTCCAGGAGGAACCAGAGTTGGGGTACGATTTACTACATTTGAGAGGCATGCAAATACTTCTAGGATTTCCTCTCTGGTGTGATGCGTCACCTGGGTAGTATTTAGTCAAGTTTCATTAGCTGCCTCCTTTTTCTGCTACAGCTGTGAGCGGGAAAGGATTGGACACCTGGGTGTTCCATAGCCTGAAAGTGAAACCTTACCTAGCATGGTGACATAGGGCACAGCAGGAAATTCCAGAGGCCCAGAAAAGGCACATTTCTCTGGCTGTGACTCAAACTAGCACCTCAGGGGAGATGGCTTTGAAAGGGACTGGATGATGAGAAGAGCTATGGATCTATTGATTCTGACACTGAAGGTTCCTCCAAAATCAACTTCTTAAGACAAATCTAGTTAAGGGGGTTGGAAGAGATGGGAAGATCTTAGAGCTCAGGAATAAAGGCTCTCCATTAGGGAGAGGCTAGGGGGTACTTGCTTCTAGAGAGGCTGTGAAGGGGTAGAAGAGGACAGGGTAAAGTTGGAGAGGAGTTCAATTGGGGTATAGATCCTGCTGGGGAGGTGGGAAGAAATCAAATGATATTACAGTTCTTCCTTCCTTCCTTCCTTCCTTCCTTCTTTCCTTCCTTCCTTCCTTCCTTCCTTCCTTCCTTCCTTCCTTCCTTCCTTCCTTCCTTCCTTCCTTCCTTCCTTCCTTCCTTCCTTCCTTCCTTCCTTCCTTCCTTCCTTCCTTTCTCTCTTTCTCTCTCTCTCTCTCTCTTTCTTTATTTCTTTCTCTCTTTCTCTCTCTCTCTCTCTCTTTCTTTCTTTCTTTCTTTCTTTCTTTCTTTCTTTCTTTCTTTCTTTCTTTCTTTCTTTCTTTCTTTCTTTCTTTCTTTCTTTCTTTCTTTCTTTCTTTCTTTCTTTCTTTCTTTCTTTCTTTCTTTCTTTCTTTCTTTCTCTCTCTCTCTCTCTCTCTCTCTCTCTCTCTCTCTCTCTCTCTCTCTCTCTCTCTCTCTCTCTCTCTCTCTCTCTCTCTCTCTCTCTCTTTCTCTCTCCCTCCCTCCCTCCCTTCCTCTCTTCCTTCCTTCTTCACTCTTAACTTCCTTCTTCTTTAAGTAACTTGCCCAGAGTATTACCACTAGGAAGTCTTTGAGACCAGATTTGAACCTAGGACTTCCCATCTCCAGGCCTGACTCTCTATCCAAAAGTTATTTATGTATACTGAAGCAATATACAAACTGTGGGTGCCTGCTAAATTTGGCATTCAAGGATAAAGCTCTGGTGGCCTGGACCTGGTGAGGACTCCTTTAGATAACTCAAGAAGTTAACATAAAGCAAGCCCTGAATTCATTCCCTCAGGAAATATGCTGTTGTTTGATGATTTCAGTGCAGGAGACCTGGGCTCAGTGATGAGATGGGCCATTTATGTTTCATGAAATATCCCTTGGAATTGAACTATAAAAATGACAGTAAAGTATTTCGGAATAATAGCTTACATGTATACTATGTCTTACAGTTTGCAAAGTGCTTTGAATATCAACGATCCTGCAAGGTAGGTAGTGTATTAGTCTAGAATCATAGGTTGGAGGGCTGGAAGGAACCTTAGAGGTCCTATAGCACAACACCCTCATTTTATAGGGGAAGAAAAAGACTCTCTAGGTGGGGAAGTGACTTGTCCATAGACACACAGCTAGTTAATGAGAGAACTAGGCTTTCTTTGCCCAAATCTAGAGTTGTTTTGTTTCCCCCTCAATTACATTATCAGAAAAAGTTTTTGC